>NW_009595146.1:26864-74293 GCF_000690535.1 Cariama cristata | reverse complement strand
CTACATTCATATCATCACATTTAGTAGCCACAAATAAATTCATCACTTAAATTTTGTCTCATTCTTTAGACAACTCCCGACTTCACCCACCACCCGGTCGCACTGAGATCCACAGTTCAGTTATACCTTGTGAGAATGAGCACTCTTTTTATTTCTTTGTAACCAGCTACCTTATCATTTCAGTTCTTGCGTTACTGAATTATCATGAAATAGTGAATAATCATTCTTTATTCATGTTCTCCGCGCCACTCTTGATTTTATAGCAACTATATTTTAACAAGTCCCACAGCAAAAGACAAAATGGCTGAAGGCAAAAAAAAAAATAAAATTAATAATCCTTCAGTAACCATTTATGAAGTTGTTTACAACTTGCTTACATATTGCATGGAATGATAAATAAATAAATACAGAGGACTCCTAAGTTGAATATCGTGCTTAACAAAGGAAGAACTGCTTGTCGCGTTTGGATGAGGACTCGGAGTTCATAAATCACTGGAAGTGGAATGAGCAGCTTTCTCACCTCTCCAGAAATTATCTGAAATACCCGGAGGTGGGAGGTAGTTGGACAAAAGATATAAAGGGGGGCAGCTGATCCTTTTTAAAGCTTCTCTCATTCCTTTTAGGCTTTAGATTTCACGTAAATATTTCTTTAAATGCATACTTCTCTGTACCAAAACCAACATTTGAGAAGCTTCCAAAACTCGGCTTTTAATTAAACCCATGAAAGTATAATGCTCACACTGAATAAGTATCAAAAATAGAGACAAAACTGAGAAAATATGCAGGCATTTTTCTTGGGTTTTGTCAGGCACTGCAAAGACAATTAAGTTTCTTTTCTTCACTATACATATAATACTCAGAAGTGAAAGCTTAATTAACTTGTCAGAAACTCTGGCATCTCTTTTCTTGAGCTGCTGATTTTTTTTTTGAACCCACCTTCCCAAAAGACTTGAAGGGAAAATAAAAAAACTAAATGCTCTAGCTGAAATATCTGATCATGCATGACATTCCTGTCCTGTAACACAGTTTGTCTGTCATTACCAGAGGCTTTTTTATCCATCTGGGTGAGCACATTCTTTTTCCATTTATCTGGGAACATCTCAGCACAGAATTGCAATTGCTCCGAGACGATGGACGTTGTGCGATGTGCTGAAGGAGCAAGGCACAGCGGCACTAATTACATCGTACAGCACGCACGTTTCGCAGGCAAAACCTGAAAGTTTCAGCGAAACGTCCTTGATCACACGGCTTTTTGTGCCAATTAAAGGCCCTGAGCTATCCCGCGAGGGGCAGATGCAGCAGTTGTGAATGCAAAACTTTTTTTTACCCCTAAAAAATAGAATATCCCTACTTTGCTGGGGAGACCCAGCGGGTTTCAGACGGGTGAAGAAGCAGAGCCCAAAAAGCGAGGAGCCCTATGTATGCCGCGGTGGCCAACGCAACCGGCCCGGGATCGCGCTATTCTCTGCTGGCTGGCCTCGGCTTTTTGTAGATATTTTGCATTTCTTCTCGCTGAGTCCCGTGGCAGCTGTGGCCAATAAGTCCCCGTCAGCAAACATTGCCTGGAATTGTGCTCGCAGCAGCTGGAGGAGCCGTCGCAGCCCCGGAGCGACTCCTGACCCTGCTTCCAAGAACCGGGAGGGGTTTGAACGAGGGTTTTAGCGAGAAGTGTTGGCTCAGCCCGGGGAGCCTGCGGAGCGTGCAACGCCTCGCAGCGAACGCCCTTCCCCGACCCACGGATCCGCTCCGAGAACAGAGAGAAGGACCTTCGTTTAACAAAGGTTAAATTAACAAACCTAACACTTAAATGTGGCAAGTGTAATAAGTGGCTTTCACATTGTTAGCTTTTTAATACAGCCTTTCGACCGGAGCTCACTTAAGTCTGAAAAATATTGTACTTTATCCTCCTGTAATCTCCTCTCCAAGATATGCATGTTTAAACAAAGTGCAAAGGTCCAGGTGCTTTACTGCATTAGTAATGACCCGACATCTCCTCTTTAATAATGCAACACAGAACAGAGCACAGCCGTTTTTTGCTTTCTCATTTTAAAAATGTATTAAAACTTTTCTCTGTGGGGCCAGGTGACAGTACGAGGGAGTAGAAATTGGTGGTTTTTTCAAGGCAGAAAATATTCCCGAGGCATTCAAGGGATAATTCTTCACCTCCCCTATAAATCACTATCTTCCCTTCTCTACTAACTTTGCTACTCTCCTTCCAGCACTGTATCAGATTTTAGTGAGCTCAGGGATTTGGTACATGTAACTGTCTGCTCAACAGACCTAAAGCCTGTGCCAGTAATTCCGAGCCCATGCAATCCTACCTAACGCATGCTATTGAGACTTTTTCTCTGCCGATAGATATTAAAAGCAAACACACAAAATTCTTAACTATTCATCAACAATTCACTCTTCATGTCCTTCTTTTTTCTTAAAAATAAAAGTAAATTAAGGTTTCACGTTTTCTCTGTGACAGAGCGCTCCAGAGACTCACACAGACCCAACCTGTGAGTTTTCAGAGCCATCTTCATTAAGATATTTCTCTTGATACAAAAGGAAGCTTTTCTGTAATGCGTCATTACATCACTAGGCCTCTTTGGGCACTCCTGGCGACAAAAGATATGATAGCCTATTGGAGAATGTATGTTACAAACCCCTGTCTCTGTTGTTTCATCTCTACAATGAATTGTAGTTCTTTGGCCAGATGTGTAGCAGCTCACAGCTCTGGCTTTGGAGGTACCGGATTCAAGTCTCCATACACCAGCCAGGACAGGACCACAAGCGGCTGATGAACACTGGCAACACGTCCGTATTTATCAGCTTAACCCAAAACAAGTCAATGATGGGATGAACTTATCGCCGGGAGAATCAGCGGCGATAAAAGACAAGGGGCAGACCCCCAGCAAGGGGAGCTGCTATGTGAGCTGCGTTAAAAGGCGGCAGGCACGCGGGAAGGTGGAAGGTCCTCCAGGAAAAGGGCAGCTCCTTCAACTCCCGTGCACGGGCTTCAGATGTTAAAAAAGGCAACTGTACCTTTACTATGTACACAGCAGGCCACACCTTTCTAAACTACCATTTTATCTGTTACCTGCCAAATCCAAACAGAAAAAGGAGCCGGTTTCCCAGATGAGCGTAAACACTAAGCCCTGGGTGTTAATAGGGAATTTTCCCCCCACTCGTACACACTAGCATAGGGCAATAATCCTTCTCCCCATAACAGATTTAGATTAGTAATGCCAGCCGTATTAAAAGGGGCCTTTTGAGCAGGGAAACATGTGCTGGTAGTCTGGGAAGGGTGTTTACAGCATGTGTTTTGCAGGTATTAATGCTCCTGAGGCACGGTGGTTTGTAAAGGCGTAATACGTCCTGCCGTTTCCCTGGGGCCACCGCTCTCCTTCCCACCTCTCTGTCCCTTCTCCCTCTCCAGAGGCACAACTGAATTCTTAATTGTTTTGCTACAGGTACAGGCAAAGCCATAAAATACACCAGTTGGGACACAATTAGCGCTCTAAAAGACGGGAAAACCACATCTGGCAAACAAGTGTGAGAGCCCAGGGAGCGCTTTATTCAAAACTGAACTCTCCAAGGGGAAGAAATATGTTCTTAAGCATGTCTGAGCTTTCCAGTCGTGTTTTGGGCTCTCTCCCTCCCTTCCCGACGGCTTTCATTTTCTGATAAAATAAACGAATCTCTCCCTACCGAGATGCTGCATAAATCCTGGCCGCATTAAGGCTGGCTCTCATCCCACGCAGACAAATGCCAACACCAGCGAGGTCGCTGTGGTCACCACCGCGGCTTTTCCAAACAAGCCTAAAGGTGTTTGTTCGCCAAAGCCGAAACCTCCAGCAAGGCCATGCTGTAGCACTGGAAACAGGCGCTTCCTAATATTTAGTGCACCCAAAAGGTTGAAGCTTAACCAAAGCAAACTTGGAAGTGGAAAGGGAAAATGTTCAAGGTTTGATACTGATATGAACTGTCCTGAAGTTACTGCTTCATATTTTACGAAGATGCAGATTATTCTGTCTGTTGACACTGCAATTATGCCAGGTATATACATATAATCATAAAACTTTCCTGTTTCTACCTAGGCCTTCCAGCATTTGCTCTAACCTCAAAGGGTATATTTGGCCTAGAAAAACCTGTAGGTTGGGAAAAGAAGGTAGAATCAAATGGCTGAATATTGAAGCGGATTGACAGATTTGTATGACGAAGACCTCTTATGCACCTTGCACTGCTTTGAGCACCAAACTCCAGAAATTCAATCCCCAAACATTCTAATTTAGGGTTACGGCCATCTTAGGTGATCTGCCATCTTACTAACAACACAAACATACACGCACCGTAAGCAGCCGCTTTTTGGGGTCCATAGTTACAAAGTCTACAAAGAGATCTGTTGATGGAAAGAGTCGATACCTTTGTGCTCAGATTCAGAACAGAATGGATTTTTGTGGATTGTCATGATTCAGAGGAGGAACGGGAAGTTATTTATAAGAATGGTACAAAACACTGGGGCAAACAAATACACCGATTCATCTTTCCATTTTATGTGCTGCTACTTTTCAACCTCATACTTGACTATACATATATGTACGTACCACCTACAAGCAGAGTCAGGACCTGATCCCCCCCCGTACCTCAAGTGCCCCTCTCACATCAATAACTAAACTCAGGAAATATAATGCGAACAGGACGGATCTCACTTACAATTATTCACGTGTACTATCATTAGCAGACAGAGTGCCTATCATACAGCTGTATAAAGAACAAAATCTCCCTCCTAGCCCCTCACTGAGGAACTAGTAAGTTTATGTTACCATCACACACCAAACTTGCCTCTCACAATACTAAAACCGTAGAGCCTATAGGACCCACTCTATACTGGGGAAAAAAAAAAAACAACAAAAAAACAAAAAACAAACAAACAAACCTTTAAATCCCACAAGTATTTTAAAGACTGTGTTTTTTGTAAACAAATAAATCATAATTTCAAATGAAATTATCCCTTTTAATTAATCTGAACTATGGTTATTTATTGACGGGAACAGCACGCTGGTCACATGAATGCGGTTAAGGACCACAGAAAAAGCTGTGATGTGATTTACAGTTTTTGCTGTTGGTATCGACAACAGCAGAAAAGCCCAAGGAAAGCCAAAAGTCCAGAAATGCCTTTTGTCTTTTTTCTACCATTCTTTAACTGATATGTCACTGAGATTCTCCCCTATGGTTCAAGCAGTTACACTTTGGTTTTCTGTGGTTAATCAGAACAGCAGAAATCTTGCAAAATACACTGGCAAGTATCTAAAAATCTTGGTGACTCACAGTGAACGTAAAAGTTTGACCAGTTCCCTCCTCTTACTGATTCATTAAAAATAACAGCAAAGAATGGACTTGAATAGTTTTGGGCAGCAAAAATACTTAAAATATGACTTTGATTAAATTGTTAGAAGTGATGACTGCACCTAAGTACTCTGAAATACTGGTGCTAAGATGTTTGACATTGCCTCCTACAGAACTCCTTACAAAACCTGTAACCAGCCAGATATACACCGAGTTAGTGCCGGTGGAGATTTACGATAAAGAATTAATCCGTAGAGGTAAGGGTGCAAAAGGACTCTCTCTGTCATTCCTTTCACCGGTAACAAGCAAGGCTTCAGTGTTCAGCAGCTCCACACTCCTTACCACTGTTATATACCCTTATAACCCTTAAATTCATTTTTTTTACATATATACATATATATATATATATACACAGTTCGTCTCTTACGATCAGTCTTGCACCGTATCTATACAACGTTACTCAATAGCATCAAGGTCCCCCAGTCACAACATTTAAATCCTGCTTCTCAGTTATTTTTCTGTCTTACAAGTAAAGATATTTGAACGGCATGGTGCAAGAGAACATCTCTTTTACAGAAAATGTATCTATTTTGCTTCAGTGGCTATTTTGATAAAGTGCTCTGGTTTTCCAGGGATTTTTTTTTTAGCAGGAGAAAGCTATTTTTCTGCAACAAGGTTGGATTCCTGTTTCTATCTCCAAGTTATTAGTGTGCATGCATGGAGTGGTGCTGGATGAGCTGTGCTGCACAAGAAGGGAGGGAGATAAACTTGCAGAAATACCTCATGGTAAAGCAATACTTGTGTAAGCAGTATACTTTCTCCAAAATAAAAACCTTATGACCAAGTTGGTAGAAATAAGAATTCCAAACAGCATACACTGTATAGATCAATAGGAGTATTGTTCACATTTGTCTACAAAACATGTTGCAAAATGCGTTTAAAATGCAATTCGTGTGCTGAGAGAACACCAGCAGTTTATGTTTGTTATTTCAGAAAATTCTCAATGAAACTGTCAGTTCCAAGAGGCTGAAGAAATCTGCTTCAGACTCGCAAAAACGACTGAACCAACAGTTTTTAATTGAATCTCAAATGACTGTAACTGTGTTTCGCTCAGTAGTCAGCACCCCATCGCATGTAGATACAGTCGGTTATAGGTAATAAGATTACTTCTGGGTTACTGCCTGTAGCCTCTAAAATACTGCCAAGAGTGAATACGCAACATGTTCTAGGGTTAAGGAAGCCTAACACGGTGCCAACATCATACTGTGACATTGCCTGCAGAGTGTGAAAGGATTATATCCTGTCTTAACATACCATTTCACCCATGGCAGAAAATGGAAAAGAGTCTAATCACTGAGTAAGTATGCAAGTCACTAAATATAAATCTAAACCGGTTTCTACTGCTATAATATCAAGTTTCCCTTAAGAGCAGCTCTCTGAAAAGCGGCTCTGAAAAGTTTGTACTGTAGGTTCTCATATTTATGGCATCTTGGTAATTTCCACATGAAATCAAATCACACTATAAGTAAAGAAGGGTTGGTGGGGTTTTTTTTTTAATGCAAGCCGTGCAAACTTACTCCAGTTCTGGATTCTTTCCAAGTCACGCATTACTAAACAACAAAGATTTGGCAGCCAGATTTTACAGCTAATTTTTTCTTCTGGCTGCCTGAGTCAGAACTGAATCCTAACTCCGCTCTCCTTCGTACATCATGGGGCTAGAGATGCAAAAGTAGGTCATGAAAGATAAAAACAAGCAAAACCAGGACAAAACTGTGGCCCTACCAAAGTAAATGGCAAAGCAGTAACTTTACTGGAGCAAGGGATTCACTGGTAATATGCAAGAGCTACATGAGACAAGAGTAGCTCGAGTGAGTTACAATAAGGCCACTTTTATACATTTCAGCATAGCCTTGCTCTTACTATTAAAAATTTTAAATTTGGCACCGTAAGTCACGCGGAGCCGCCTTTCCCCACTTCTCAAAGGGGTGATGCGTAGCACCAGAGAGACCTCATGACAAACCATGCCTAATCTTGCCACGGCCCAGAATGACTCCGGCAGATCCTGAAAGCTATCCTAAGGAGCTGGGCGGCCGCATACCCCCAGGCTAAGGAGATAAGGCAGGATCATTTAGGATCTTCTCATGAATGTGTGGGGTACGGGACCTTGGGTTCACCATGCCAAAGGACAGAGAAATGGCAGAGAATCACATGGGAAAGCGTAACGTCAGGGAAATACCGCGGCAACCGACTTAGGGATGCAGTAACTACCTCGCTCGGAGTGATTTAGAAGAAGAGAATGACAGCTCTTCGGAGGGCTGCTGAGGTTTACCTGCCTTGCATCATTAAAAAAAAATTATTCTTAAAAAAAAGAGAAAAGAGTACATTTTGTATGCCTTTTTATACTGGTAAAAATATTTGGCTAGGGTACGTCATCTTCTGCATCTTGATTTACTTAAAGTGTAAATGTGGTGACCTTTAAAAACTAGAACAAAATGTGCTAGAGAAGTTTTATTGTTATATTATAAAGTGATCAAAAAATACGATTGGGAAGAAGAAAGGAGACACCTTTTTTTTTCTAAGTAACCGTTAACGCTCATGCCCTCTAATTCTAGTTATAATTCTCCTTAAACCCATCTAATCAATGTTACACTTTCTTCTGTATTTTTTGTTTTCAAGAATTAATCAAGTTAATGTTCCTTAAAAAGGTGTAAATTTGTACTCAGTTATACTGAGTTATATGTGTAGCTGCTTCTGATAACATGGTTTCATTTTCATCTGAACTCTGATCAGAAAAACAATTTTAAACAATGCCAAGTGTATATATTATAGCACCAAAAAAAGCAATCATAATTAGAAACCAAAGATTTAAGACTGACAAAATTGCATCAGACATTTTTCCGTTTAACAGTAAATCAAAATAGTGTTTCTCAATCAGACTTTAAAGTCAAGTTGAAATATCCCCAATAATTTGCATTTCTTCCCAGAAAGATTTAAGTTACCCACAAAAGAAAGTAAAAAAAAAAACCCAACAGCTGCAGCAGAACACAATGCCTGAAAAAGAAACCCCAAGATGATGTCCGAATGGAAGTGGAAAAGGAAAATTAATGAATAGACAGAATAAAGACCGAACAGACAGAATATAGACTATTGGTAACCTGAAAAGGCAAATACACTAGAAGGTATCTATTGATAGATGAAGCTTGCTAGTGAATTAAGGTTGCTAGTAAATAAAGAAAACTCAATAAAGGTGTTCTCAGTCTTTGTGAGGTTTTCAAGGAGGCTTTAGCTTTTTTGCCATGTGCAAATTCCACACTCGCCCTACACAAGACTTGTAATCCAAATTCTGTCCCGGTAATCAGAGTGAGGTACTTACGCATATGAGGAAAAATTTGCAATTGTTGATTTTGTTAAGGTTAAGCGAGATGGTGCTCTATGGACTAGAGCAAAAATGGATTTTGGATCTTTCAATACTAACCTAAAAGGCTACTATTTTCTTGCTTCAGAAGAGGTTTTCTAGATGTCTTAGCTGATCGATGGGTAGGTCCATCAGAGAGGGACAGAACCGCTCCTTTCCTCTTACTCCAGCTTCATGTCCCCACCGCTTCCCTCCAGCAGCTCTAACATCTATCTGGCCCCCTCCACGAGCCAGTTAAGTTCATTAAACTGGCAGGGAACTAAGATAGCAGAAAAGGAACTATTTTCTACCAGTTCCTGTCCTCAAGCAGAACTCACCAAGGAGAAAAAAAAAGGCAGTTTTCACACCAACTGGAGAAGAAGACACAGTAGGGACACATCTTTGGTGGTCCCTCCAGCACAGAGGAGGGCAGAAGAGGGAAGCTGCCACTTGCGTGGTGTCCCAGCACTGCTGTGGGAACTGCTCACCAAGCTTTGGTCACTTCTGCCAAGGCCCGGGGATGACTGGCAGGTCCCTCTGTCTCACCTCTCCAACACTTTCCCGTCCACTCCATGCGTGGGACACCAGGCTGGTGTTTTAATTAACTGCCATGTACAGATTCCAGATATAAATCCAGCCAACTTCAGCTAGACATCCAAACCTGAAAAGTTTGACATCTGCTGCTCTTGCTTCTTACTGTCTGCACCCATTAAACATAGCAATTAAAGGAGTCTCTTAAAATAAAATGTTGAATGCACAGGGAAGAGCCCCAACGTCTTCTGTGTGTGGTCGTATCTTCATACACCACTTTCAGTATGACTCTAGTGCAGGCTGACACTCAAACAAAACAGAACAATAATTTACGGGTGATTTCACGTTACACGTTCTCAGCAATAGGTATTTTATCGTTGCATTGTAGCAAAACCACTTGATATTTGGCAATTTGTGACTTCTGTTTACTTTTTCAACACAACACAAAAATAGAGTTGTTGGACCAGCTCTTGCCATCCAAGTGAAACTTCGTGTCTGAAACCATCCCCGAAACGAACCATTTCTCTCTTCAGAGACAGAGAAAAGCAGCTATTCTTTGATCTCAGTGAAACCAATGACTCAGGCACAGAAGTACACACAAGTCAAACTTAAACAATAAATTCAGCATTAATTAAAATATCAATAGTAATAACAGTAACTTGCAGTAACATTTGTCATTTTCATGGTCTTTTTAGATCTAGACTTTTACAGTTCTTTATAATAACTCTTAAAGACTACGAGGAACAGCCAGATCCTTGCACAAACTATGGGAACTCAAAAACACACAGGATGCCACAAAATTTAATATCTCATTTCAGATATGAGTTGTAAGTGACTTCGGAATGAGTAAGAGGCATGAGAAATGACACGGTTTGCAACTCAACCCTCACGCAAGTTATGCTAGTAAGAACAATAAGAACTACACATTACTTCAGCCGTTTCCCTTTATGTCCACTATTAGCATTGACAGGCGGTGCTTGTATTTTGATTTTCCTTCTAAGTGAAGGTGATGGAGGAATGAGTATGGAAATGTGGCAGCAGTTAGGGATCCAGGAAATAGCAGGTGTTTGATCGGGGACAGCTTTGAGGTGGAAAAGGCAGACGTACCGAGTGGGGGGATGAGGGAAAGAAGTCATGCCTATGAGCAGGTGGTCCCCAGGGCCTGTCAAGTGACTGGATGGATGTGGACGTGATTGACAGCTTCTGTGCTGGCTGTCAGGGGGGCTCACTTCAGCTTAAGGAAGTTGCCAGGGACATATGGCAGGAAAGGGATAGCCAAATTTTAGGAGTACGTTGACAATGTAGTCTATAAAAATACCTTCTCTGGAGCTTCTGGTGCCTGGAGGAGCCGCAGGAGGGGAGCGGAGAGGGCAGAATACCTCCCACTCCAGCACCCTGATTACAGTGTGAGACTCAGGGATGCTCCCAAGAGAGCAGCAAGAAGCTGTGGGCTCCCAGAGTCACGGCAGCGACTGCCCCAATCTCAGGGCAGCCCACCCATGCACCCACGCCCCACCGCCGCTGCAGTTCAGGTCTGCGAAAGATCCTCACCTCGTGATTAAAAGCTGCCCGAGATACATCTGTTGCTGGTACAGGAAGACAGACACCGCAGAGGGTTTCCTAGTCTCGGGGAGCCTTCAGAAACCAGCATCGTGGCTGAAAATCTCCATCTCAAAGGGCAGGTGACTCTGGGAGGGCTGCAGAAAATCTGGTGGGGCAGAGCATCTGGGTGGGACACAGCACCTGTGCGGGACAGAGCCGAGGCCGTGCCACGGCATGGGGAAATCAGAGGAGTCCTGGCCTGCGGCCGACCTCAAAGCAGTGCTGCAAACAGCACAGCGTCCGTGCACGTCGCGCTAAACCGTCTACCCCACACCCGCTGAAACTGCCATGGAAGTAGAGACCCAGAGAGTTTCCTATTTCTTTTAACTAACACAATTTGCCTACAGGCATTTTGGAAGTATTCAGACAACCATTGTTGCTCGTGTTGCCACACTTTCCCTTCCTCTGCTGATTCTCTGCTGTTGCAAAACTCTGAGGCAATGACACAAAACAATGTAGGTTCAAAAAACTTCAGGAATGTCATCGTTTGTCCCAGAAGCTGGCTCAGGCCTCTCTCAGACTCTGCACAGACGACACCTCAAAGCTTGCAAATGTGTACACAGAGGCCAGCACTGAACTGGCTGCTGACAGATTAAAATGCCAGTTATTTCAGTATATATTCTGCATAGATTTTGAAAATGCTTTATCAATCGCACAGAAAACATCCAAACAAACAAGAAACGGGTTTAATGATAAACGCTATCGGAAGATATTATCTTCCAGATGTTAAATAAATGTCTCAATGTTTGGCCAAAGCAAATGGAGACAAAGCCAAGACGTACATTTTGAAATGAAAAGTAATACTTACATTAACTTGATTACAGCGATCTCAATGGATGACTTGCATATGACTATGACAATCCTGTGAATGCAGAGATAATCTTGCGGGGATGGATTATATATTATTACAGTCCATTAGGTTCATCTTCTAAATCTCACCATTTTAATGGCATATTTAACATCAAGCAAATATTGAGGGGAAAAATCTGTTTTCTCACTCCTTTTTCAGCATTTTGGATCGCCAGTCTAAATTTACCCAAGACCAGTCTCAGAAAATTTGTATTTAAGTTAAACAAGACTCAACAGTTCCTTTCACTAGTGCAAAGAAAGGTATCGCATGGCCCTGCCGTCAAAACCTCTTAACACACGTACTGGGCTATTTCATCACCAGAGTACAGAAGCTGACGGAGGAGCAGTGGCTCAGCCTGATAGATTTATTATAATCCTGCTGTTGAAGAACTGAAGGGTCTTTCCACCCATAAATACTGCTTAAAATATTAACTACAAATAAATGGCGAGAAAAGCCTCTGTAGAGCCGAGCACCACAGCAAAAAGAACCCCGCCGCCTTCCAAAGCTGCTGGCAGACAATGGGGGAGCAAACTACCAAGTTTCTCCCTACAGGGTGCTGTAAAAATACTTCCTCTAGTTTCACTCCATGAGAAAGTCAGTTGAAGTCCCCAAGTTTCTCCTGGTTTCTTGCCAAAGCCATGTGAAAATACAATTGTTGCCTGATTTCAACATATAATATGACACAGACTTGATAAATACCGGGCTTAAGTTCATAGGCTTTAGAAAGCTGTTTCATTGCATGTTTAAAGGGCTTGATCTTGTTCCAGATGAAGTCAATGGACATTCTCTCATTTACCGCAGGCCGAGGTCCCAAAGCCTTGAAGGAATCCAGCCTTGCAGTTATAAAACACTGTCTCTCAAGGACAGAAATGTTACAGGCTATGAAAAAGCCTGCCTGACTGACAAAATGCAAATCAGATACTCAGCGCAAAAGCATTTTACAGTACAGTGCAAAATATCTAATTCCATTTTGATTTGGTTTGGGTTTGTCTGGTTTACCTCTTCTTGGATGAAGCATTCCCACCGTTTTCATGATACTGTTTTTTAATGTCCCGCAGCTGGATCTGCTGGAAAGGACAGTCAAGCCCTTGCACACAAACCTAACATAACAAAAGCAACTTATGAAGACAGACTCAGGTACTAAGCACAGCAACGTGGCCTCAGTGGTTTATGTTTGCTTGTACCTGAAGGGACACTTAAAAGTTTAAAAAAAGAGAAGCAATCTTGAACTGAAGCTAGTTTGAGCTCACTGAAGTTTTTATTCTGCAATATAAACCCATCACCTAAAAAATTCAATTTTAGGCTAATGTTTGCTGTGGAATTCCTTATGAAGTTTCCTCCTAATGGGATGTAAATAAAATAAAACTTTTCTTGGTCCTGAACTTTTATGACACTTATGTCAAGACAGTACAAATTCACCAAAGGTTACTGTGCTGTGTTCTCAAAATTAAGAAATAGAAACTCTAAAATTGGGATTCCTGCTAACGTGTGGTTCAAACAACAACTTTTGCTACAAAGCACAGAAAAGTTCATCAGAGAGCCAAGGCCAAGCAGCTCCTGAGTACAGCACCTTGACTCATGGGTATGTTGCTTCCTAAAGATGACCATATAAAAAAAAAAACCTGAAAACCTAAGTCATGCATTACCAATGCAGTTCTTCAGGTGCAATGAAAGCAACAACACCCTTCACAAATGCAGAAGGAGGGGCAAACATCTTTATATGACTCGGGGTGTATGGTGTGGACCTACTAAAAATAAACATTTATGTTCCAATCTCTGGCATCTTACTTCTACCTTATCTTATAAGTCACACCACGGAAATGAAGAACTGCTACCCAGTGAGTAATAGAGGCATAATCTGGACCTCAAAGAGAAAAAGTGCAGCATACAGATGTTGAAAGGTCAGCACATTGCCACTTGGAAGTTACTCAGCAGCTCTCCCGATTTCTGTTCCTTCTTTAAAAAGAAGTCCAACAAACCCCAAGTTTCTGATAACAAATGTCATCCTTTGGGAGAAATCTCTTCCTACTGCCACTGTACAATCCATAAATTTGACAGGAAATCAATCATTACCACTGCAAGAGCATTTTAAAGAAAATCCCTATTGAATTCTCTAAGAAACTAAAGAGAATACCAAAAGAATAAAAAATCCTTAGCCTGAATTTCTTTTAAATGTACAACCTTCCAATGCTTTCTTTCCAAAATCAGAAACATCTTTGATAACTAACCAGGTATCTCCCTCCCATTAGCTCTCCCCTCCCGCAGTAACGATAAGGACACCTAACATTACGGGGATAAACTTTGCTTTCCAACGCACCCTGCATCCTTTACAGATACGACCATACTGAGATCTGCTCTTCCTCCGTGAGTTGACACTTGACTTCTTGACGCTTCAGACAAGAAGTAGCTGCACTGCAGGACTATCTGACAGGTAACAACCGAAGGGGGGGAGATGTACAGTGCTGTCCTCAGGAAGAGGCAAGGGCTTTTTTAAAATCCTGCAGATTCTCAGAGACCTAAAAGATGAGAGCAAGGACACAACTTCTGGCCACACCACTTAGGGAGGTAGCAAGAATCAACACTTTTTATAAAACCAAGTCATCAGATTCTCTACGTATGATGTAGATGTTGATATCCTTCAAAGTCAGAGGGAGCACTAAGCCCCCTTCACAACGGAGTGCCCAAATCACTGTACCACCGACCTGATGGTGAGAGGACCTTCTCTGCTTTTCCTTGTCTATTGTGCTGCCACGCAACAAAAAAAAATAAAAAATAAAAAATGAGGAGTTATGGGACCGAAAGGAGAAAGGTTACAAAGAAAAGTGACTCTGCAACATCATATCTGCAATAGCAAGTCCTGAAGTCTGACCTTGCTGCCAAGACTTGATGCATTTAATATGAAACATTTCACATCAAATAGTTCTTAAAGTTTGAAGTCCGGTCTGCAGGACTGGTTTGTTGTGCCCACACATGCTACAGATTAAGCCACAGTCACATGCTTTGCTTTTTTTTTTTTTAATCTCTGGTGCAATACATCTTGCATTAATTCCCACACAATGGTAAAATTCCAACAAAAGCTTTAGAAGATGAACCCACCCCATCTGGTCTACAGCCTACTGCTCTGACCACTCATCCTGAAGATGGGCAATGCGGTGGTGAACTCCATGAAGATAAGAACAAGCTGGGTTACCCGCTCCTTGCCCAAATTTCGCTAAAAACCTGGCTATAGCGTATAGTGAAGGCAGCGCCACAATCAGCTCTTCCATCAGTAACATTCGAAAAAAAGAGAGTTACGGCAACTGAATTCTGCGGGGACCGAGGCCTGCCAGCGTGTGGGAGGATGTGCTCGGAGGATCTACGTGCTGTTCCTCTTCCTTTCTGGCTTCCAGGGAGAGCCAGACATCTCGCAGTCAGGCTGAGGCAGCTGGGCACCCAGGGAAGCTGAAAAACAGTGAAATTTCTGAGTAAAGAGGGGACGGCCAGTACATTTTCATTACTTCCACAGTTGAGCTGATGATATTTTGGTAGTGCAGTTTTGGATTTAGGCACTGAAGTCTGCCTCACTGCTAAAACCTTTTTTGGATTTGGCCTTAAAACCTTATGTTCAGCAGCATTTGTTTTATCTTCGAGACTTAGAACACAAGGAGAATTTGGCTTGACTATTTTCTTTCTTCACTCACACTAGGAATCCTGTGAAATCATGTGGATGGATATATGATAATAATCTCTCCTTTAAATTCATCACCATTATAGGACACTGAAGCTGCACAGCCATACAGAGCAGAAAGCAAGGGATTAGCAGTTAAGGATGGAAAATGTATCTCCAGATTTCTTGGTTTTCACTATAATATTTAACTAGACTTTTGGTACTCGAATGTAAGCTCTTTTAAAAATAGTTTAGACAAGCCATTTTGTAGAAAATGTTAAAGCATATTAGCTAGTGAATAAAAACTAACATAGAATAATGCAATTTTCTAAGCTATGCAGTTACTGAAGTCATGGCTGTGAGACCTGTAACTCAGTCTCAAAAGACTTAGGTAAATTATATGTAATGGGCCAGCAAATTCCACATAATAGGGACGTTTCTGTTCTGTTTTATACTTTTCTCTTTAATTCACTGCATAAGCATAACAGAGCAGAAGTTAACGCTATCTGTTTCTTTTATTTAAGTGCTCATTAAAGAGTAAGAAAAATTCAGACTAAAAATACATTTCTAAAAGTAACTCGATAGTAAATATTTACAGGCAGAGCTTTATCCCATTGCTGCTGAAACAGTAGACATGAAATTAGGACCACGTTGCTGATTAGAATACTTTTTTTAAAAGTTTTGGAGTAAAATAAGTAATTATAAATGTGTAAGTATTTGCATTTAGTCACTGTATATAAAAACATACAATTTTCTCCAGCATGGAGCTGCAATTGGAGCATGCATTCAACTGTGGCTGTTATTCTGCAGGAATCTTTACATATTACAAGGACAGGCAGAATATACATTTTTAGTGAATTTAAATGATTTTTGTTTTTAGAAAAACTGTCACAGCTTTCCACCAAAGCATAATAGGACACAATAAATACAGTATGTTCAGCACTTTCATAAAATATTGTAATTTAGTGTCCTCAAGACAGATAAAGAGTACAGTAAAAGGTAATTCAGAGATGAGTGGACAAATACCGTAAGAGACGGGTAAAGACAAAACAAGTTTCTGAAGTGCGACGGAAAGTCTCTTCAGCGAAGCGATGTCGTACAAGAAGAGAGTACCAGATGGCAAACTGGCAGAGTGCGCTCCTCTGCCAAAACGAGTGTGTCAGTAGAAGGAGAAAAGTAGAATTAGACGAACGGAAGGAGATAAGAAGTGATTTGATTTGGAACCACTAGAGCTGTCAGAAGATGAGGAGGAGTTTGGCTGAACTTTGTGAAAGTGAGAAGCATCCTGCGAAGCAGGGCAACGAGTCTATGCTCCTTCAGTAAAATCTAGTGCCGTGTGTGCTCCCAAGGTAGTCTGAATGTGCTTAACTACCACAAGTACTACGTCTATGGCATAGGGACGTAAGAAAGTAAATCCTGCTTCGTAACATGGCTAATTAACTTGTGTGTGCTCTGAACGACCGTGGCTATAATCGCAACTCAGCACAAGTACTGTTATCCAATACTTTCCTGGGTTATGTAAGCTAGGAGAGCCACATTGGAAAGAAATGTTTCCGTGAATGTAGCAGAAGATGGAGATGTAAAAAAAAAATGTCCGTGAGGTCAGTGCAATCCAGTGATGGGCAGTTCTGTGAAAAGTGATCCATAAATTTCAATTAGGAGCTGAGATCCTCACACCAATGAATTACACAGAACTAACCATAAATACAAACTAGATCTTTCATTACCCTCACTGTAGATCTAAAGTCATTGGCTAAGTCTGGTATAGATGCCAGATAAGGAACATAATCATTGAGTTCAACAAAGAGGAGAGTATTTTTAGTGTTCTGTATCAATTCAATTCAACAAATGTGATGCCACCTGTCCCTGTTAGTACCAGAGCCACACGGGAGTCATACTCCAATGCAATTCAACAAATGTGATGCCACCTGTCCCAGTTAGTACCAGAGCCACACGGGAGTTACTCCAACACCCACTATCCTCCCTATTACTGAGTATCAAAGGCCTATGAAATATATGGACATTCAACCACCCCCTTTATCTCACTTAATAACCTCTTTTCAATATTAGATAGCATTGGGCATTTAATAGGCATATTAATAGACATAATGGACATTAACAGACATCAATAGACTATGTATACAGGAAGCTTATGAACTGGAACCAAAAAAATATCTTCATGAGGTTTATTGTAAGAAAGTACAGACCAAGTACATCAAATATTAAAAAATAATTAAATGATTGTCTAGTCCTAAATTCTCAACTTCTTAAAATAAACATATACGCAACTTTTAGAAATCTATCTCACGTTTATATTTAGAACCATAGAATCATAGAATCATTGAGGTTGGAAAAGACCTTTAAGATCATCAAGTCCAATCGTAAAAACACTGTCGAGTCCACCACTAAACCATGTCCCTAAGAGCCACAAAATTTGAATTTTCTTATTCTTCCAAATGGTGATTATTTATTCTAAACAAAAGGCAGTTCAAATATTTTTTTTACAGAAATAGAAAATTCCCTTTTGAGATGTCTTGAGATGAGCAAACCATCTCGCAATTGTAATTTGATGAAAACATCTATTTAGAAAGGGAGTAAGAACAACGGTGAAAGTGTAATATATAAGATTTAAAACAAATTTTAGTAGATGTTAATAGAAATTATGTTTGAAATGTAATAAAATCTCCTTCCTCTTATATGTTGCTGGATATGCCTGATCTTACTGAAACTGTAACCCCTACCAAAAAATTCCAATTTGCTTTTGTCTGATTACACTGTTTATTTTGGCTTCATTTACATTCTGTAGTCTCTCAGGTCAGTCTTTACTTTGACCTCCCGGCCTTTGCAAATGGCCTTTATTTTTGCAGCAGCCCTTTGCTGGAGCAATGCATCTCTCAAGAACCTCTTCATAGCTGTTTCTGCAAGCGGCTGCTCGCTACCTTCCCTGCCTGCAAAATGGCATATGGCTTGAAGGAAAGCTGCACGTCTGACTATTCTGCAGACTTTAAGGAGGCCCTTTTCAATGCGAATAAATAGAGAGAAATGGCAATGAGAAGAATGAAGTCAAACATTGCTCAACAAAATCTCGCTCCGCAGCCCAGACAGAGAGGAAAGTCTCCTTTCAGCCACTAGAAATGCAAGAAAAGACTGACTAATCATTTGTATCGATGGCTAACAGTCAGCTTAGAGGCATGCAACAAATATTTCAAACCTGGTTTTCTAAGGTTTATTCCTACCATCCTATTTACATAATCCTGTGCTGAAACTGATAATTACGACTGGTTTAGAACAGCAGGATCAAATCCTCACTTGAAACCATCCCAGCTTTCATGTTTAAAGAAATAATAAACTCTCTAGCACATAAATCATTAAAAAATGCGTTACCACTAGTTAGTATAAACCTAATGTATGTGCATGCCATATTACCTACTGATTTATACCTCAACAGTCTTTGGTTCACTTAATATATGTTACTAACGTTGTAACGTTCCAAATTTCATTTCAGCTGGAAAACAACACTGTGAGGCAACAAGGAATAAGCAGTTTGACTCTTTGGGATAAATAGCAGCATGTGCATTGCTGTGGCTCCTGCTTCATTGCAGCCATTAATGTCGCCAAGTTTGAACGCGGATCTTAGCTCAGAGCATTTTTAATGTGTGAAAAACACACCTTCTCTCCCTTTAGAAAACCCTCAAGTCTCTTTCTTAGCTCTATTTTAGACCATGCAAGTTCATACACAGTAGGTATCTGAAAGGTCTAGAAGGAAAAACCTTCAATCAGTAATATTGTAGATGTCAGAGTGAAGATTTCTTTAATTAATGGTCCTTTCTGGCAACCTGTGCCACTGTAAAATTAGCTCCAAATTTGTTCTGCCATGTTTATGGGCTTCAGTTCAAAAATCTATGAAGTGTGGAGTATTTTACAAGCTCCTACAGCATCACAAAAAAGCAGGTGGTTGGACACAGTATGAGAAGAAAATAAATGCAACCATTTATCTAGAACAATTTGCAACCCACCAGGAGAGCTCAGATACCAAAGGAGTGACAGCTTCAGGATACCCACCTAGCAGCACAGCTATAGATTGATTTGATTTCCACATAAAATCTCCAAAACAATTACGCTGCCAAGGCGAAAGAAACGTGCGTTGCACACACACTCTACTGCATCCATTACTCCCCGCTCTGTATCTTCATGAAGTGAAGTATCACACAACCTTAGGGTTTTTTGCCAGGTTTTCATTGAGCTCTCTGCTTTTGACATTGGTATTCAAGTCTATCAGTAACTCTGCAATAGTTAAGTAACTAATTAATTGCTTTCCATGCCTGAGTAGCAAGGAGAGCATCGCCGAGGCTGACTTTGTTCATGTTGTGCAATATATAGGCACGGTCTGAGATGAGCATTAGTGCTCATTAGAAGCTGCTACCTACATATGGGCCAGGCACTGCAATGGGAGGGAAAGCTTGTGGGAGGGTATGCTGCTCCCTGTCTTCCCCAAATCATTTCCTATCCACAGAATTCTGTTCAAAGCCCAGAGTCGTTGAAATCATTGAACTACTGGGTCGCTCCTTTGTGAGGCAGCGTAAGGGCAGAAATCCCTCGGGATGCCAAGGTGGTAGGGCAAGGCAGGACTTATTTGCCTGTTTTGGTTCCCCAACCTTTAGACTGATGACCAAATGCTACCAGTCTTTCCATCGCACGCTGAAGTTTTGTGGATTTAGGTTTTTCTGTTTCAAACAGTGCAGCTGCTTGGAGTTTGTTCTGATGCTTCTCTCCAATATTATGTTTTCCCCCACAAAATAAAGCATTTTGCCTGCCTCAAATAGCACTTTGAAAAGCTAAATTTAGGCCGCTCCCAACACAGGTTCCCACATCACTATTAGTCTTTTGCGTGCTGTGCAAGTGCCTTCACAAGGATATTAGTCAACAAGATGGGACCTCAAAGCAGCTGTTTGAAATCCGTGACACCATTCTCCCGAAATCACGAGGTACAGATGCAGGTGCAGCTGCAAGTCCATCAGGCACAACTGAAAAGTCCTTCAAGGCTTATAAAACATGCAGTACATCTGCTCCTAACATGGCTTCGTGGCTTTGTCTCTGCATCTGTGTAAAACCACACAACAACAAGGCACAGATCTATTTTATTTCTCTAGGCACACATCTTTTTTTTGGTTGGATTGGAATCTGTTTCTTTTTTTTTTTTTTTTTTCCTTTTCTCTTCTTTTTTACGTAGTTTGGAACACAGAATCAATTTACACTACTCTATTGTTTGGTCTTCTAAGCAACTTGGCTTGACAGTTCAGCGTTCCCCTGGTGTAACTTATAACTTCTTAAGGACAGAGTGTTCTCAGACTACTAAAAATTCATTACATGACATGAGGCAGGGGGTCTACTCCACGCTTTGCCCCAACGTGAAGCACCACATGGAAGTTGTGCTATTGGGCTTCTCTATTTTCTTCCAATAATGAAACGTTGCAGGTGAAGTTGGGGCAGAAGAGTTACGTATTTCCAGCCCCTTGGTAAGACCGGCCATCCCTGCTTTGCTCTACTTTTGCATCTTATCAGGCTCCTACTATTATAAGCTGTCACCTCTCCGCTGTACTATTTTTTTCTTTTAACACAAGCAGCTTGTTTCCAGGCAAATGACGAGACTGGGAAGTCAAAACATCACATTTTGACCTCACCACTTATAAGATCCTTCATCTTGGATGTGTCATTCCCCAATCTATTACTCATTTTATGCATCTACAATAATACAAGTAATGATGCTCGCATGGCTTTGTAAACCCGACTAAGCAGCAGTACGTGGGCGATAAAGATTATTTCTATGAATTTCTGCCCTAAGCGGAGAACAATACTTCTCTGTCACTGGAAGGTCCCTCCCCAAGGCAGCTCTCATAGGACAGCAAATTTCTTGTGTGATGGGATATGTTCCCTGAAGGATACTATGAAAAGTTCACTGAACATAAACTTCAACAGGTTCATTAATAATTAGTTAGTTTAATGTCCTTAACATACTAAATGAACAAGTAGGTCATTGATACAGCCTCAAGTGACTGACTTGGCATGGGCAAACAACATTCATTTCAGCACAATGAAATTTAGGGTGTACTTCTAGGAACAAAGAATGCAGTCCATATTTATAGGATGGGGGATTCCTGGGAAACAGTGACTCTGAAAACGGTCTGCCAGATACTGTGGGCGTAAAGTTGAATAGGAGCTCCCAGTTCCGTGCTCTCTCTGAAAAGACCATCCCTCTGTTTTTGAATGCATAAGAAGATTTGTAAACCAGGTCTCTTTCCCACCATCAGGTCTGACCTGGCCATGTCTCCCGAAGAAATTGTACAGTAAAACAACTAGCAGAATGAATGTGTCGAGAGCACAATTTGTGTGGGTTTTTTTTTTTAAAACCCATCTTCTAGAGGCTATTCTTATCGTGGTCAAAAAAAAATGCTTTCTTAACATAAAAACAGCTTAAAAAATGAGACTATCATACAAAAATAATGAAAAGGAAGTAATGATACAATTTATCTGTAATTATTATAGATAATATATTTTTTTTAATTTACTACATATATGTTATCTATAATTAGAAAGACTTACGCTAACACTTTTTTTATATATCTTGAAGAATAACCAAGATTGTAATCAACAATCTGGTTAAAATGAAGATAGCCTTGTGCCGTCTAGTAATTTTTCACACTCCACGAGATTAGCTTTACTTCTCCCTATGCAAAACTTTGCTACACACTTGAGGCAATTCCTTCACTTCAATAAAATCAGCTCTTTTTTTACTCAGGATTCCCCTACAACTCTTGCCTTTTTCTACTACATGTCAGAGGATGGCAAAAAGCATCTAGATCATACTTTGTGATTACTAATGTTTAGCAATCTGAATATACATCCTTTGAGTGGAGGAACTAGTTTTTTCTGCATTGGGAAATAGACCAAGACTTCAGTCATTAAAGTATAAGAAAACAAGGATTAAATACGTTCCTATATACAGATCTATCAATCAAACCTATCTACATACATACGTACACACACACAATTTATTTCAGACTAGCATGCTAGTGCTAACAAGTTTTGTAGCCAAGCCACATTCCATTTTAAAAAGTTAGTTTTATACATCCCCATTCAGTGTCCCCTCTTAGGAATTTAGTTTTCAATTAAACCTAAGTACTTTGAAACTCCTTGGCTTTTTTAAAAAAGAGAAAACTTCCCTACTACCAGCCTTTTTTACATTACTTATAACGAAACGGCACATTTGGGACTTTTGTCATGGTGTTCTGAAACACAATACGCTGTTCCTTAAGGCCTCGGGTGGGGAAAGTAGGGATTGAGAGCCAAGATAATGTACTCGGGGAATTTGGCAGTATACAAAGATGTAGGAAAACCAAAGCAGATGCAGGGGATGCAGGAAAATACTGGACACAGGATCTTGTCGTTTAAACTTGATACTCTTTTCAAACAAAATTTGCCATCAGCTTTAAAGGGCCCAGGATGTGAGCAGGCTACTTATTTTGGGTATAACATGCCAGTGAAAAAGAAGAGGAAAAAGAAATGCGGAATATCCAGTACATATTGCTTCCAAAAGCTTATATATTACTTCAGTTATTAATTATGTTTGGTACTTAAACTGAAAAGGCACTTGGATCATTTCCTTAATTCTGATAACACTCTAGTTATTGTATTCTTATGTATTTATGTTTCATTTCAAGAGTAAAAAATTGTAATAACGATAAAGAAATCACTTCAAAGGTTTGCAAACATTGCTAACTTGGACTCACAAGAGAGCACATCATTTTTCCAGTCCCTTATTAAAAATATTTTTAAAACAAAACAAAATAAAAAACCCCACTTCCCTTAAGAAAACACATTGTTCAACATTCAGAAAACGAAAAATCTCTCTGGCATTAAAACGCCAACATCTTTACTTGATGAAACTCCACTTGTGTTCTCCGTTCCTCATAAAAAAACTGATGCAGTAAACCGCACTGGATTGAGAGCATAAATATTACATAGACTTTCATTCATTTTCAACTTCTTGAGCTTTTCTTTTCCCCTGGGTCTAAAGGAAAATTCCCCTTTCTTATTTGAGAAATCGCACAGGTAGCGTCTCCCCCTCCTCTCCCTGGAAATGCTCCCCGCTCTTCGAAAGTTCTCGAATTAAATATTTGTCACAGCTGTTCCGCAGACACAGTATGTCTGCTGTCTACCCTGGAGTGAAAACAAATCGCAGCCAGTTTGCTGGTCACACGTTCCAACTGGGATTTTGCCATCTGTCATTGTGTTTGCAGAGCTATTTAGATTTCCAGTTCATACCAAACAAATTCCACCTCCAGTACCAGGAGGACTTCAAAAGGCGGCCGGAGAGATCATGTAGATGGGGAAACGTGCCCGAGAGTCGGGGGGCCTGCATCTGTTCACAGCTTTAAATATTGTTTGGCATAATTGCATTAAAGGCTCCTAGAGCGGGGTCGGATCAACGTTACCAGATACAAGAGCGCGATAAAAGTAAAAACGCCCTCGCCCCATCGTTTGCTGGCCTATTAGCAGTCCACTCTCCCTTTAGGTATGTTAAACTGCGTTAGACAGATCACAGCTTTATACGCAGTGTAAAATTCTAATAAAAACACGTTGATCTTAAATACCATTAGTTAAAGGTATTTTTAGTGAGTCACGCCTGAAAATGGAGAATCTCAAAACTTTTTACAGACATCTAAATTCTCTAATGGTTTTAAGTGTGAAAAAGATTAAAAAGTGGGGGTTTTTTTCCTCTTTCTTAGTGCTCTCTCAACAGTCCTTCATTTTCTAGACACTGCCTGTGGACCCGGGCAGAGGAGAAATTAGCTTTTTTTAACCAAAAGCAAACAGAGGCTGATTTAACGCCTATTTAATCTCACCAGCCCTCACTGAAGAGGGAACTTCAGCCCTGGGTTGTTCCTCCTCCTCCCCCAAAAGCAAAGCCCGTGCGAAGCTGCCAACTCTCATTCTTTTGGAATGAGACACTCTCATTTATTGTCTCAATTTCAATCTGCCCAAGGCCAAAAATAAAGACAGTCACCATTGATTTCAGGCAGATATTTAGAAACACATTCGGATTCTTTCTAAGTCAATTAGATGATCATAAATTGGCAACTCAATAAATTTCCTGCTGGGGATTAGGTTGCCGCACCAAAAGCTCCTACTCCCTTCACCCAAACTTTCACCGGTTTCGACAAAGCAGTATGTCAAAGCGGGTGGCAGTGACTGGCAAACGGAATAAGGAAAGCTCCCTGCCCTTAGAGTAAACTCTCCAAAATGTCCCACCAGGTAATGGGAATGACCCAAAAAATGTAAAATGTTTCTAATTATATTTTGGACCTACTTTCCCTGCAAAGAGTTTGGCCTTGAAACTTGTCAGGAAGCAAAAAGCAGAACAAAATAATAAGTTCGGATACACCAGAGACAGAACTTCTGACCGTTTAAATACTTTGATGTGTACACAAACAAGTGGCATGCAGATGCTTGGCTTTTTTACTTGCCAGCTAGCTCGGAGCAGATGGGTTTGAAGGAGGATTCCAAAACTGCTGCACATAAGGACAGAGATCCCCAGAGGTGCTAATAATACTAATTTTCCTCCATAAGATGCTGTGCTTCAGCCGCAACTGCTGCTCCTAAGGCTGTTTGATCAATAACTTTCCATCTGAGAAACATTTAAAATCTAGGATGCAAAGTAGCTGCTGCTCGGGCAACTGGCTCGTATTTAAAATGCACCACAAATAAATGTACTGCATTTATTTATACAACAGGACTGAAGAAGAGATCTGTGTTGTACGACAAAGCGTACTTTGAGATGGCATCACCTTAGCAAATGCAGAGTCAAAAAAGCCAAGAAAATAAACCAAAAAAAATGTACAAGTGTTTTGAGAAGCAGCACAAAACCACCACGCTCCGTATTATTTCCCTCTATTAGGAAGTGTGAAAAGGTTTGCAGGCAGCAAAGCCCAGCTTTGTACACGTATGGTAAAACCTGTTTCTCTTCATATAGTGCTGCTGCTAAGAGGGAAGGGCTAGCAAAGGATTATAAAGCACCTTCAGCAATTACAGCTAATGACACATTTGTGTTGTAAGTGAAGAAATAAAAGCAGCTTAACAATCATACTTAGCTTTCTCTCGGCATCTTACGGTTTAAATTCTAACAGTGCTTTAAAATCTTCAGGTAAGCGAGTGTAAAGTTTGCGAAGACCCCAGCAATATCACATCTCTTCTCCCCCCACAAGCAGAAGGCAGTTTGCAAGGCAGAGCCTCCCCAGCCCCTCGCCGAGACCGATCAGGGGAGCTGTGGGGAAAGATGTTATGGGCAGGGCAGGTTTTATAGCCAGCTGCTATCCCCCTGCTTTCTAGGACACTCGGTAGCATCAGGTACACCAAACTGATCTCTTGTTCCGGACTACCAGCTGGGCACGTAAATCCAGACACAAATCATAAAAGCTCATGTGGGTACTTCATGCATATCACATGCCAAAGCAAGGAAATAAAAGAGATATTTCATATGTTATTCAAGTATTACAAGCATTTTTCCTTGCTCTTTTAATCATGTTTACTACAGTAATGCCCAAATGGCCAACCACATACAGATTCATTTGATTATACTGAGGCATAGATAGTCCCTGCTTATTTTCTAAGCAGATGCTGCTCATGATTTTCCTGTTCATATTTGATCATTTCTTCAAATAACAGTTATAACTGAGAAAAGAATTGAGAAAACATTCTGTCACAGATTTTCGTGTTCTGGATTAACTGAAAAGCATAATCTGATATTCAAGTTGTGCTGTCGAGGAGTGATTTGACACATAACTCGCATCTAAGTGTTTTATTTCCTGCCTGGATGAGCGAACAAACATTTCCAAGTGAACATAACTACACACAAATGCAATCCACTGCTGTGCAAAGGCTATCGGGCATAAATTGCATTGTACTGGCTTGTGGCACCGATGATTCTCACCCACAAACGTACTTCAAATGCAGTACGCCTAAACAAATGCAAGTTAATTTTCCACCAATATTTATGACGGTATATTTTGAAAGTATTAGTACACATGGAAAGTGGTTAGCAGGGTGCTCGGAGTTCACCATGAGAGCACCAGGTAAGTTATGCATCAGATATGTATATCATCTGTATCTTTGGGGTATTTATTCAGACAACACTGTACTGACGATAGTAGCAGAGAAGATCTGATTTCAACAGATGACAAACCCATTCCAAAGGGTTGACACTGTGATTAAAATAGCTTTTAAAATAAAAACCAAAACCAAACCCAAAAATTAGCTTAAGATTTATGTCACGTTTTACTCTGAGCTTTTTCCTTTAGTGCATTAATCAAGCTAAAAGCAGGACAAGAATCCTTGTTTGCATAAGCAGAGTCAAATACATTTTCGTAGTTTCTGTTGAAAGCAAAAAAATATTTTGCAGGAACTGAAGCTAAAACCTTATAATACATACCAAAAAAAAAAAAAAAGACCCTCAATGAGATTCCTTTATCCCTAGCATATGGTATAGAGGTCTAGGCTATGTACTAATGTCTTTCAGTGCTATTTTGAGATCATATGAGGCTGCAATCTGAGAGGAGTGGTGACAGATACACAGGCACAACTGGGTTACATTCATCATGTATGCGACTCGATAACTCCGAGCAGAAAGGAACTTCACAGAAAGGGTAATAAACTTCCCTCTTCAGCCCCAAAGTCTGTATTGTTAACCATTTCTGGAAAATAAGAGGACAGGAGAAATGTTTAGTGGATGGAGAGCTTCACGGCGACAAAGTGTGACCAGTTCATTGGCACTTCATAAACTGGGATGTGGCAAAAGGATCAGTGACAAATGACGTTATGAGATGTCTCTTTATCTTTTTACAGGCTTTTTTCTGTAAGCGGTTTATGTATTCAGGTTTAAATATTCAACTTTTTCACGCATTGATGTACCTGCTTTAGTCTAAACTTTAATCAGCAGAGAGAACATACTGAACACTCTTAGCGTCAGTGTTACTTCTAACTGTTCATGGCTTGCACCAGTTTGACAATACGGTAATATAAATATCTGAGGGATGTATATTCCATTTACCCAAAAGTAAAC
This sequence comes from Cariama cristata, assembly GCF_000690535.1. Lineage (NCBI taxonomy): Eukaryota > Metazoa > Chordata > Aves > Cariamiformes > Cariamidae > Cariama > Cariama cristata. The sequence goes on along the minus strand of NW_009595146.1, from coordinate 46,821 downwards.
AGGTCATTTTACAGAAGCGACTTCAAAGACTTGTAAAAACCTGCAAAGAAATCTGAGTTCCTCTAAAAACAACAGCAAAATTCCCAGTGATTTCAACAGAGACAGGATTTCATAGTGATTTTAGCAGATGAGCTCAGAGGCTGAGCTAGATATTGTTGGCTAATAACCTGCTGGACAGACCTAATTTTGTTATGGCAAACCTATTTTTGGTGGAGGGAAGGAGAGGTCAGGTGCTCAGCAGTGGCAAGTTGCAAGTAGTAACGGGCTTGCTGGTCTTTCCTTTGTGATGGATACACAGTAGTGGGTTTTACCTCTTGCTGTATCATTCCTTTTCCTGATTACTTTGGCAAAGACAGAAATTTCCCCTGCTCCCTTGTTACTTTTTTCATTAGGGGAAGCCATATGCCATCGCATATCTCCATCTCTTTTGTTACGGACACAGTAGAAAGCAAAATAAATAGATCCTATTTCATCCTTAAACATTTGGATTTAAATACGTTTAGACCTCAGAGCACTGGAATGTCATCCAGCTCACGGGAGCTTACAACGGAGGAGAGGGAGAGTATCTGCAGCTTGGTGATGATCAAGTAACAGGGGGAGCGGCAGAAGAGAGCCTCATTCTTCCAGGCCCCTCGCAAGCGACTGACACGCTATCAGCTACCTGATTGCAGTGATGTATGGGGAACGAAATACCAACCTTTCCCCGTGGCTTCCCAAGGTCTGGAAGCACGCACTGTTTATGAACCAGGTTCTGTCCCTCCCAGAGCAGCAGCTGCGCTCAGACACATACCGATGGGATTTTATAGTCCATAGGCAAGGTTATGGAGGGGAAAATAAAGAAGGATTGCACGTCGCCAGGTACTGGGCGCTGCTTGCTCCCGTTGGCTTCAATATGAGATGAGAATATCAGCTGGACTGTGTTTAAAAGCTTAATAATGTTCACAGATAAATTTGCATACTATTTCATATACAATAAGAATGCATAAATCCCATTTGCTTCTATTAAATAACATGACAATTATTCCGCCTGATATAAGCTTGAGAACATACTCCCTGGGGAATAGCCACTATCAGCCAGGATGCCCCTGCACTGCGCACAAGTCTCTTTTAGATTTGTAAGCACACACTAAAAAAAGTCAAAATGTGAACCGATACTGTAGATGTGGGTTCAGAGGAACAGAATTGCTCTTTTATTTGTACATGCAAAACCCTACTTTATCTGTTATTGATGCCAGCGAGTCACTCTCTGTGCATTTGTTTTATAAAAACATCGCAACTTTAATTGCAAAATAATCTTTTAAAAGTCAGGGTTATTACGACTGCTGAGTTATCACTCTCACTTCAGCTCCTTAGAGGGTACTTTCTGGAACAATTTGCATGGCAGTCAAAGCATGCAACAATTTATAAATACCAACACAGATGCCAACATGTCGGGAGAAATGTAGTTATAACATTTGAAAGCTAGGAAGAAATTAATGTTGATCCTGATTGGAACAGTCACTGTACTTCCAGTGTCTAGCAATTAAAAAAACTCAACAACATAAATTTGCTTTATAGAAAATACTCCGTGTCCCAAACTCTCCTTCTTGGCCCCAGCATGCCAGTGTTACAGGAAGAGAAGAACGGTTTATTTAAAACAGTTCCAGGATTTAAGGCTGAGCTGACATAACTAATTTTTCCATCCAAACATTGCAGGCTCCAATGTAGGCATCAGCTCCAAATAAGACATCCTGGAAGTTAGGTCGATGCTGTCGAAGAGTAGACAGCGCTCTTGCTAGTACCGGGGTGATTGCACAAATAACCACACGCTGAAGAAAAGCAGATCCTCTCCCCAAGACTAAATGGTGTGGCTGCCTTGATTGTTTTAGACTGTAAATAAGACACGTAGTACCTGAGGCTATGGAAGCTTCCTGATATATAAACAAAAGTCTGTCTGTGTCTGCAGGTTGAAGGCAAGGGAAATGTTCTGTATGGCAATTCACCCAAAAGATTTAAAATACTTCAGAGCTATTAGTTCAGTAATTTCCTAACAGAGCACTTAGTGGTGGGGAAAGCGATGAATTGATGAAGGGATGAAGCTATCGGATTTATTTACAGAGCCCAGGGCAAACTTTTGCTAAAAGTCCCTTACAAGGCACAGCAAAATCCAGCATCATGCAGAAACAAGCTCCTGTCCCTAAACAAGCGCAGCCGTATCTGCTCACCACTTTCCTCGGTTTAACTACATTTCATTTCAGCGTTTCTAAATCCTTCCAGGTGAACTTAGAGAACCTTACCTTTTACCTTTACAGAAAGCGTACGTAGAGTCACACAGTGGCACATCTGGGAAAAGCAATGCGGATCTTGACCCCCAGTTTTCATCCCAGGTACACAAAGTGCTCCTCATTGGGAGTCCCCTGACTTTTCTTCTCCCAGTTGAGTCAGCGGGAACTTCACCGTTGGTCCTGCAGCCCCAAAGACCTCTCATACGGATGGCAATGCTATTCTGCAAGCAACACAACATATGCTAGGTTAAGTTGGTTGGATCATGCCTCCCACATGCATCAAAACTCAAAGTGGAACAAGAGTTTACCTTTTTTCATTAATTCAGTCCTCATTGTCCGCAACGAGCGGAGGCAGAGGAGGATGGAGGAGCCAGAGGAGTGTCAGGACACATTAGGACTCATTAGGACTGCTTAGACTATGAGCCTTCAGGACTTTGTTTTGCTGAGTGGGTAGCAAAGGTGAAAACTTAGGTTTGCTTCTAATTACGTATTACCCATCCAACAGAAGTCCCCTGGGTTAAACACAAAAAAAGAGATGCCAAACACAGGAATTTAGGAGTTTCTCTTCCTTTATCCGTTTCATCTTTGCTGTCAACACAGTACCTCTACAATCTTAAACACAGCTTTCACGGCGCATGCCGAGAGGTGATTCTGAACTATTGGATTTAAGCAAAAAAAGCATCAAAACCTCTCCGCTTTGAAGAATGGTTTCATGTGTTTTGGACAACCTGGAAGTTTAGGTGCAAACACTTCGAAACTATTCTGATGAACAGATTTGGGCCCCTCACTACAAGAAGGACATTGAGCTACTGGAGCGTGTCCAGAGAAGGGCAACAAGGCTGGTGAAGGGCCTGGAGAAAAAGCCTTATGAGGAGCGGCTGAGGGAGCTGGGGTTGTTTAGTCTGGAGAAGAGGAGGCTGAGGGGAGACCTGATCGCCCTCTACAACTACCTGAAAGGAGGTTGTAGTGAGGTGGGGATTGGGCTCTTCTCCCCGGTAATTAGCGACAGGACGAGAGGAAATGGTCTCAAGTTGCGTCAGGGGAGGTTCAGGCTGGACATTAATTTAGATAACTTATCATTCTGCATAGCAGGCTGAGATATAGTATCTATTTTCTCTCTCAGGTCTGTGAGAACTGTTAAGAAAGTTAAATTTAAAAACAGCTGATAAACAGCTTAAATTGGATTTGCAGTCTTAGCCACACTTGGAGCTCAGACCTTTGAAACCTCACAAAAGTAAATCACCTTTATATTTTGCCCGGGGCTTTGGGCAGCTCTGTGGGGATGGGGACGTCGGCCGATGGCACCCGACAGCATCGCTGGGGCAGGGACTGACAGCCCCAGGCTGGGGTGGAATTTTTCATGGGCAGGAGTCGGGGGGAGGCTGCTTGGGGCAGTCAGGACCTATCAGTGTCAGCGACTGCATTATATCCCTTTAAAAGATAAGGCCTTGAGCTGGCATACTTGTCAACTGGTTATCACACTGGAAGGGGAAGATAGATCAGAGGACAGTTCCACGCGCCTAATGCCGTGGTCCCTCTAACAGTATGTATTTATAGAAATCTTTATGAAAAATAAAACGCAATTTCCATAGCACAGCATGTACAAGCGGTTCTGCGCAGTTTTAGTCGCTCCTTGCAGAGCCATGCTACCAAGGAGTTTGTTCAGCAATTCCATTTGTCCAAAACCATGAAAACCTACAGACTCTTTGCTAAATCAAACAAGCAACTAGAACAGTGCATACAAAATAAACCCAGAGATTTCTGATAAATGAGTTCCAAAAGCCGTTCATAAAGATTATGACTTACGTATTTTCGTCAATACATAAATTGCTGTGTTTAAATTTAAAAAGCATGTGAAGTAATGGACTCTATATCTTACTTTGAAGATGTGTCAAAACAGAAATGAACTTCGGTATGCAATATCAAGGGTTTACTGTATTGATTTTGGAAGCCAGTCTATATATACTTTTCTACAAACGTCACATATTTCACAAAGCAACTACTTTATGCTATTTACACTGCATTAGTGACAGACAAATTGGTTTGGACAAAATGTGCCAAGGCTAAAACAAATTTAAGGTCTGAAAAAAAGTTCAGTTAATTTTTACCTCACACATTTCTCGCCCGTCTCCGGTTCCAGGTACTAACCCAGAACACTGAAATACCGTGAGGGTCTGTGTCTCCCTCCCGTTCGACGACCAGAAGCAAGAAGAAGCGAGCGAGTCACGGAGTTCAGACTCAGTCCTGAGCCTGAGCTGCAGAGAGCATTTGGGTCAAGATCCATTTTTGGGAGAAAGCTCTGAAAACATCACGAGAAAACACATCTTACGAAATGCTCAGCCCCTTCTGGCTGCCCTGAGAAGTTTAGTGACTTTGAAAAGGCAGCCAAACTTCTGGGATCTTGTCCATGTCACAGAAGTTAGCCGAAACGATCTGTTGGATGAATTCCATCTTTACGATCACACAGTATTTCCCTTTAAAGAGCATCATCACATCACTAAGCCACTGAACATTTTTTAGCTGCCAAATAGTCAAAGGGATATACTCAATCCTAAAAAGGAATCCAAAAATCTCACCAGCCCCCTTGCTTCAGTTTTCCAAATGGCATTTTTTTGATAAAACCCTTTTAAGTTCAGCTTTCCTCGGAAACATCTCTGGTGCTCGGAGGACGAAGGCATGTCAGAACAGCGCATCCGCATGTCTGACTGTCAACTTTTTACAGTCTTGACCGCTCTGAACTCAGAACATGGTTTAACGTATTGACACCTGCACGTGTCCCTGGCCAGCGCCACGGGGGCAACCGAGACCAAGGCAACATCTCCAGCGGTGAGTCCAGCCAACACGGTGCTCTGTCGGAAGGTTATTAATAAACATCTACTGATTATGAGGAGACGTTACAGAGAAACTACGGTTTGTAGATCAGGTCAACCCAGCCAGTAAAGCTGCTTTTTTAGCTAAGACCATGAAATCCCTGCTATCCTCTAAATAAAGTTTTCATCTCAATAGTTTAAAACCATAGTACCATATGCTAAATGACACAAATAGCTTGTTCATCTTTATAATTAACTTTAACTTTCTTGAATTGTCTCTCTGCTTGGTTGTGTTTGGCTGCTGCACTCCAGCCTTGTGTGATTAGCACTGTGCAAACCTATTTTGAAATTTCACCTTCACCAAGGTCATCCACATTCACGATTAATCAGAAAAAAAGGCCCATAGTACTGACCCCACTTGTTTCCCCTCCCCGCTCTGAGTTTTCTCTTTCACTGACACCCTCGGTTCCATCTCCACAAGCCAGTTCATAATCCATTTCAATGGCTCTTCTCCTAAGCTATTTTTAATCTTAAAAAGCCCCATCAGTCTGTTGGGTCACAGGGTGTCTATGGCTCCTTTGAAATAAGGACAGAAACAGGGCAGCACTTCCCCGCTTATCTAGATAGTTGTTGGTATTTTCAAAGACATTTGAGGGGGGGTGTAATCAATTATTTATGCTTTTTTTTTTCTTCCTCCCTTTCACTCCAGTGAAGCCACACACAAATACCTAATTTATGCCTTTTTCTCTCTTTCATCTTCACGGTTTCTCTGAGTTAAACCTGCTGGTGGGAAAGCCCTAGTTCTCCAACTCCCCGTGGCTCCGTCTTCAGCTCCTTCGTGGACCAGCACCAACTCTCCCAAAATACGTTGACATTGTTCCTGGTTTTAGCTGCTGAGCAGCAGGGAGGTCCTCAGGACAAGGCACTACCCTGCCCCCTGCAAGCATCCCTCCCGTTCCTCAAAACCACAGTCTGAACAAAGCGAGCACAGAAAGCATGTTGGACTTAGTATTTCCTCCCTTCTTTTCAGTCCTCTTAAAGATTTTGCAAAGGTTTTTCACTGAAAAATGGTCACCTTCAAGATGCAATCTTCCATTTTATCATTTACTTTGAAATAAACTGCATTTCAGGTTTTCTTCTTCTCTCTTCTGCTCCTTTCCCCTATGTCCTTATTCCTCATTGCTGAACTTTCTCCTCTTTTCAAGTGGCAAATATGAGAAGAAGGAGAAAAAGAGGTGAAGTAGTGGCAAAACCAAACATTGGGAATATTTTCCCCTTAAAATATACAAAAATAAAATCATTCTCCCCATTCAGGAAGAATAACAGAAGCAAAAGCACATTGAATATGTTCAAGAATTGTCACAATTTCCTCATTTTTAACCACCCCTAGAAAATAAACGGGAGCTATTCAACCATGAGTACATTTCACTGAAGTGACACTTAACAATCCAAAAATACGGCATTTAGTTTTGCATTTCTCTAAGCAGTAGATAATTTTATGGGTGGCTGCTGCAGCAGCTGCAGTGGTCCACAAAAATTCATTGTTTGAGAGGAAAAAGGGGGTTAATTGTGCTGGATTCATGATATTTTTTTTTTTTTGAAAGTCAGATTTTCATATTAAAAAGATTATGAAAATTAATTTTCAAAGACAAACAATAGCAAAATCGAAACGCTATTTTCTTTTTACCTCTGACACTGAAGATGGATTATATTGACACAAAACTGGAATCTGTCACCTAACATGGCTCTGAAATTGCTCGGTAAGTGCTGGACACTGATAATTTCTGCTGACTTTGCATTTAGAGGTTAAGACCCAAGTTTAATCAGTCTCCTGAAAACAATGACCGGATCCAAGTTCAACCGCTTTTCTGCCAGAGGCATGAATCATTTTACCTGTCCATAGTAGATTTTACACAATATTAAATAAATTTGTTTCAGACACTTTTGTGGGCGAAGAAGGGAAAGACAGGCAGAATCTCAAAGCAGGCACGGCATCTCGCTGGCACAGCAAAGGCTGGATGTGTGGATTGACGATAGAGCAGGGCAGTTAACTGGTGCTCTGCAGGGGAAAGTAGGTACTTTCCCAAAAACCAGTATGCAGCATACCCCAGTTGGCCAACAGACCTGAAAAGACTCTTATCACGTAGTCATTGGTATCGGGGCTAATCCATGCCGGCAAACACAGGAGTCACATTTCCTTTCACTTTCCCAGGATGGGACTGGAGTCCGAGCATTCCTGTGAAGCTTTTTAGCTACGTATTAAAAAAAAATAAATAAATACTGACATGGGGTGGGAGGGTGGAGGAAGGAATGGGGTCACAGTGACTGCCTGACTGTACAGGAGAAATATCCAATCGTTCACGCAAGCTGCAGCAGCTCTAAGAAGGGAAATGAGAAAATCCCAGGCTAGACTAGCCAGTATACTAGTTCTTTAAGTGGTTACCAACTCCACAAAGGACTGAACTTCTATTGTCTATTCTAAGTAAAGTATCTTGGGAAATAAGTATTTCCTACACATCCTAAGAACGCAGCCAGATATACCTTTCTGGTTTTCTGATCCCATCATAAACTGTATTTCGGGTTTTTTTTTTTCTGATATCATTTCCTTGTGCAAAGGTCTCACCAGCAATTTGAAAACAAAAAGCACAAGGTAAAATTAAAATGGTTACTTTAATCCTATGGGTTTTTAATCTGGGGCCTGATTTATGGTGTTTGTACGGCTAAAACTTAAAAATGGGCCATGCTTTCTTATGGTTCGTGAATACAGAAGTGAGATGGAGAGGGGCAGCAGTGTTGTGCTAGTTTGCAGTCATCTGCAAAAGGACAACTCCACACCACCTCCCTTGGCCTGAATAACATGGTTCATCTCAAGGTCTTTTACAGAAAGCAAGCTAGATGTGCAAGTAACAAAAAAAAAAATGTAAATAAAGAAGTAAATATTTTCCTTACCAGTTTATAAAACGGCATGTAGTGTAAATAACAATCTCAGTGCCACAAAGCAGCAAGGTAGCAAGGTTAAACAGAATCTGTAGCCTGTAACTTTCTAGCGTGCTGAAAAATAATCCCCTTTAGCTTTGGAAAATGTACTATCTTTTAAGAGCATAAGAGATGAGCCACAAAATTTTATTTTAACCTTGATCCCTTACATCTGATTTTTTATTTACTTAAATAATATTAAATATTTGATGTCATAAAATGTATTCTTGGCCTAATAGATCTTTAAAGCGTCTCCCTTGTCTGACCGATGTAGGTATCCCCGTATATTGGCCAAGTTCAAAGACAGTCTAAACAAGTTCCTGGCTTTATTGTGCATTAAGACAGCTGCCAGCCCTATTCTTTTTTTCCTCCATGTCACAGTTCCAGCTGCATCAGAAGCATGAAATTTCCAGCCATGTATGGTAGCTGGGATGTAAACAGTAAAATCATAGAATCATAAAATCATTATGGTTGGAAGAGATCTCAATCATCATCAAGTCCAACCGTATACCCAATGCCACCATGCCTGCTAAACCCACTAAACTATGTCTTGAAAAAAAAAGTTCCACAATATGGAGACCTCTATACATTTTTTTGCCCTATTGTCCAAATACTTTGCTAAATTGAGCAATATATTCAATTTCCAGGAGAAAATGGCAGGAATGTGCATTATATTTGAGTAAGAGTATATCTTTATGCGATTTTCAAGCAAAGGTGGCTGCATTAAGATTATTTCCTGGAAATCAATATTCTACCGGGGAGAGCTGATGGTCTCAGATACATGGGGGAATCATTGACTCCAGCTGCATGTGACATAGGAAATAGTCTACATGGAAGCTGTCGGGGCTAAAAATAAAAGTACAGGCATATGGATTTTTATATGCATTATGCAGTTCACAATTGCAATACATTGCATGAGACAGTACCAGAAAATCAATGTTGTATATATTACTCAATAGACTCAAAATCTATTCCATGTATACTATTTCTTAAACAATTGTATTTCTGTAAAATATCAGTAAAGTTTGCCAATATTATTTATGTGAGAGCCTAAATTAGAGCGGTGTGTGTAAGCAAATTGTCAGGTCACTCTGCTCCGTACTGCTTGCATCGTATGCCGAAAGAGAGTTGATGAGACGGTGACCGGGTCCCAGAGTCAGGAATAAGATGGAACGGCCCAAGGCCAACTCTAAATTACACATAATTTTTTTTTTCTTTTTTTTAATTACGAATGTTTCTGTACTGGGAAAGTGGGACGCAGCATATGTAATTAACTCGCTTGGGCAAGTTACAGGCCTTTGCTAAAAAACTCCACCTACTTTATCTGATGTGTACACACCCTTGTGTGCCTTCAACACGGCATGGGATGCGTGGGATTCCTCTTATGGCAGATTCCCAATTTTACATAATGTAAACAAAACAGCTACATTCAGCAACTCCTTGGCTCCCCTCTAAAATTGCTTTAAGACCCAGGAGTGCGAGTAAAATCAAGCTGTGGCCTACGAGCCAGCGAAAGAAAAATTAAATCACTTTTAAAAGAGAAGGTCTCTGGGGTGAGGGCAACACCTAAGAAGCAGAGCAAATCCCAAGAAAGAGATTTTATGCCATTTAAAAATAACAACAAACTCAACCAGCTGAATGCAAAATTCTCCAGCGTCACGCGCGGTGCCTGGGAAGCCAGCCTGAAGCCACAAAACTGGTCTAGTACGAGTGGAAATAACGTTTGTCCTTCGCTCTCCGGCCGAGCAGGAAATTACGCTTGGGATATCACTTGGGAATTTGAAAGTTTTTAAGATGTTTTAAAACTCTTATTAGGTATTTGGAACATCCACTGCCGGCAAGGACCCTCCATCGCTTTTCTCCGTTTGCACAGGGGGCCACAGAAATCGAGACTTGCAAAGGCACAAGTCCAGAAATCCTGGACACGAAGCTAATTTAATAACTCCGTGGCCACTCGGCAGCTCCAACCAGAAGTAAAGATAGGACAGCAAAAGTAATAAGGAAATTCCAGTGAGGATCTGTGCTGCTGAAGGGCTGAAAATTAGGGCCTTTGCAGGGATACTCCCTATGCAAAGCCCGGCTGGTTTTAATTAGTTAGGTGTTAAGGCACCAGAGTAGGAAATACAGTCACGTTCCTTGACTATTCTCAAAAGCAAAACTGAGGGGTTTTTTTTCCTTTCCTTCCCCTCCCTCCCAGTGTAATGAGTTAAAACCGGGTGAAGCGGTTCCTTCTTTATTAAACCAGCTAACACCAGATGGCTTGACACCTGGCTGGAGTTGGGTTTGGTGACCTTTTGAGTGACAGAAGGGTGATGCATTGAAAAGAGAGAGTCCTTGGGGGCATGCAGTAGGACACAAAGGGTTTTACGCAGCAGTTGGAGATGGTTTGGTGGGAAAGGCACGTTGTTTCTTGCGAACGGGAGCTGACTTGCTCTGCTAAATCTCTCAAAGCCAGCGTGTGCATGCTCGTGCTGTTTTATCTAATCTTTGTAGAAACATTAATAGGAAGTATGTGAAATCTATAAATGATAAACGGATTAGGAAATGTCCGCCGCTGATTACTATTCACTTATCGCACAGAATTGATCCCCCTGGTACCACTTCCATGTTTTTATGCCACCACTTTGGCACTCTAACATTTGTCTTTGGCACTTCAGATATTTCTGACTGCTTTCTCAGCCTCTAGTGCTGGAAGAATTTTACCTAAAGAGTGGATAGAAATTCATTTTTCCTTTCCTTTTTTAACTTTCCATAGTCTTGGCAGCAAACTGTGTCATGATGATGTTGGCAACAACATATTTGTGGCAGAAGGAAGAAAGAGAATCATAAAATATATGAAAGAAAAAGTTGACATTTTAATGAAATACCTTGTAACTTCTTGGAAAAAGTTATTAAAATGTATTCAGTTTATAGCTGTTTGTACAGATAGGAGGAGTAGAATGCTTTCTCCTGAAGTCTTTAATAAAAATTGCTTGTTAACAAAAAGTAAGAGTGGCTAGAAGTCATTTTCAAAATTCTTTGCTGGAGTGAATTTTAGGTTTGGGACATTCTGGGCTTTTCCGAGTGTACATGAAGATTGCTGGCACACGTGTGAGTTTCTGGGAGTGCAGCACGACTTGTTCACAAGAGCGAGCAGAATGATGGACCATCTAATGTTGCTTTCAATCGGTTATCAAAGCTGGCGCTTATTTCTCACACAGCTACAACTAAATGAATTCATTTATCTTTAATGCTACTCTAACAGATTATAGTGGCCAGTATTCCCAGCCTCTACAAAGGTTTTGTTTGCCTTGGAAGCAGGAATTTAGGTTGGATATTAGGAAGAACTTCTTCACTATAAGAGTCATTAAGCATTGGAACGGGCTCCCCAGGGAGGTGGTGGAGTCACCATCCCTGGAGGTGTTCATAAAACGTTTAGATGTGGCGCTTCAAGACATGGTTTAGTGGGTTTAGTGGGCATGGTGGTGTTGGGCTTACAGTTGGACTTGATGATCTTTGAGGTCTCTTCCAACCATAATGATTCTATGATGCTAAGGAATGATGGTTGCAGCTCTGTAGACACCCTCAAACCCAGGTCAGCAAGCCGGGATCCCGACAGCAACACAGCTACAGCCACAAAGCTGCAGTGAAGGTCTCTCTGGGTGCTACACAGTGGTAAGGAATCCCCTCTTCAGCTAATCAGCACCAAACTAAAAAGAAACGAAAGGCACTCTTCCTGTTGCATGCCGCCATCGCATCTAACCTTTGTAATTACGCATCTCATTTTAATACGACATAAATCTGAGGAAAAGCCTCTTACTGCAAAGCACAACAAAGCCATTACCACCAGCATCAGCTGCGCAATAAGGAGGATAACAGGTCAGCCACACCTGTGTGTTCTTCACAGAACAAGAAAGAAACAGGGAAAACAGTCACAGCCAGCCATGGATTTATCCGGGTGTGAGAAGAAAGAGTTGAGGACTGTAGGAGCCTATAACAGCATAACGATAACAGCATAAGAAAACATAAAGGGAAAATACTGACCACCCAACCATCGAATACATTGGACAGTCACCAATTAACATTTCTCCACAAAAATGTTCAAAGCGGGAACGTAGGACGGGATTCTCAGATTTCCCTCTATAATAAAGTGATTTCCACTTTAAACCTCCCTGGTTCCCTGCCTCCTGTTTCACCTTTTCAAAATGTAAACTTGAGATACAGGTAAACCTTGGGAAAATTATACTTCCAGTCCATTTCAGCTACAGCCATAGGAAGGACAGGAGTTGCATTTCTGGAAGGATTCTGACATTTTGATTTAGTTCCAAACCAAATAAATTCCCCCATTTAACCAGACTCCACGATGAAAAAAAGAACCTTCTTTTTAGGAAGAGCTGAGACATCTCTTGCACAGTTTGATACCATAAAGCAAAAAAGAGTTTGAAATGGAAGAGTCATTTCATGAGCAGAATAGCAGGCACTACTGCAAAAATTTCGGAGAAATACAGTGCTTTATCACAGCCAAAATTTCCCTTCTCCTCTTCTCCAGAATTAGCCTTCAGGCTCTGCCCAAGCGAAATATCCTTCCCTTGCACTAGCACTCACATTTGTCTAACACAGATTAGGGAGCTGACTCATGTTGAATGCAAACCCCACCAAAAAAATAGAGAGAAATGTCAAATAAAAGGTGAGTTTTCAGCACAATCAGCTGCCTGGACCATCCCACTGCAGACGCCGGACACTCCCGGGCGGGCATGTGAGCCCCGAACCACAGCAGCTCCCACCACCATGTAACACCGCTCTCATTATTTTTAATTAGCTTTAGTTTCAGCTCTGACAGAGAAATTGTAATCTTAGCTGCGTCACACCATAACCAGGTTCACTGGGTCTCCCCACCATTTTCGCACCCGTTAAACCCCAGGCAGGTTAATTCGCCGTGACTCAGCGGGGCGAGCGCTGCTGGTGGGACTCCACCCTGAGTGCTCCAGGGTGACAGTGGGACACGAGGCTTGGCTTTTGGACTTGATGATCTTTGAGGTCTCTTCCAACCATAACGATTCTATGATTTCTGATTCTGTAAAAAGTCGCCTGTCCCCCTCAGACAAGGTCTAGATTTAAAATTCTCCAGGACAGCGACAATCGCTCATTGTGTGCTTGCTCAACAGTGAGCAGCAAAGGTCTCCAGCCTCCCCGTGGGTACCACGACACCCGTAACAACCTACGTACCGTATCAGCTTCTGCCACGAGACTCCGATGTACAACGAGTTGTTCTTGTTATTAGGAGATAGTAATTCCAAAAATTATCATTAAAGATTTCAAGAATAATACTTCTTCTACAATCAGTGCAATTGAACATACTAGACATATATCTCCTTTACACTAGAATAATATATACTGTGCACTAGAATAGCAAAGTGTATACCAAGCACAGATATACTTACAGGATTCTGTTGATCGTGCTCCTGATTTAAGTTGCAAAACCAAAAGAGAAATAGAGCATGAAAAGTAGAAGACAACTCTGATCAATTATTGGCCCTGAAGAATACAGACTGTTTTGGCAGATCATCTGAAAATTTCACAGCTTGGAAAAAAGCCTTGGTAACAAAATAAATTTTCTTTTATTGGCAACTACTTATAAAGATTTCAAACACTGGACTGGATAGCAGTGAATTTAAATGCATGTTGACAATTAAAACTCTGGGTCACAACCACTGTGTAATAATGCCAAATCAGGAACGCTTATGTTATTTTTATGTTATTTATGTTCTGTTTAAGAATTCTGTTATTAATTATCATACAAACCTTAGTTAATAATCAATTCATGTCACAATCATCGTATCAGTTATATTGTCTAATTAAGAACTGGTGAGTGACTGGAATTCCAATACAGTAATACAGGCACAGGCTGCAATCCTAAACAAATACAGTGTGAAGTTACTGAATGAAAGATTATCTAAGCTTTAATATCTGCTGGCAAAACTCTTTCACTCTGGATCATTAGCTTCCAGTCCCATTATTACATACAAACGACCAATTTCTGCTAATTTCTAATGCTAATTCCTTTAAAACATTATTTTGTATATATTGTGTTAGGGCTTTTCACTTGTTTAAATTTGCATAATTATAGCAATTGTCTTCAAAGCTTACCATAATGAAATCACTCTAAATTGAGATTTAGCCTGTTTTTAAAGATTAGTCAACTTCTATAGAGCAACGTATCTGGAATTGGTATTGCCTAGATCTTCTCCCGCAATTCAGCCCACATAGAAGGAGGCAGTTTGGAAGGGTAAGGAAAGGGTCAGAGTGGAACATCAACATGTACAGTGCTCAGCAAAAGATACGTGACTGCAACGTAAGAAACAAAGCACCTATAGGATACCTTTTCTTTTATGGATGTACTATCCCTGTGTCTATCATTAAAGAAATACTGGACCAGAAGTTGCTCCCCAGCTGTCCTCTCGGATGAAAAGGTAGCATGTCCAGTCCCGGTTGGAAATCATTTGTTGTTTTGTCCCTCTCTCCTAGGAGGATACAGGAGAGGTCGGTCGCAGATGTAGAGCTCCGCATAAGGAGAGGTCGGTCAAACCAAAGATACGGTAGCTCTTGCTTTCAGAGCTCTGGAGTGATCAGGCCCAGGATCATGGGCTCTCCCAAAGTCCCTGTCCTGACCTCCTGCCCCGGCAGGGTCAGTTCTGGACTCTTCAAGCTAAGACTGTTCTTAAACGTGTCCCTCCTAAAGAGCAGCTCTAGCACGGAGCCGTCCTTAACCTCCACCACAGAGAACAGCAGTGCAAACTCATCTCGCCTTCCTGCGATGGCCTTATCTTCCTTTAATGCTCCTCTTATGCCTGGATCATCTATCAGTCTGACTGCTTCTCTGGCAAGCTTCCTGCCTCTGATGTGTTCAAAAAAGTTTTTGTTATTAGCTTTTCCACATTCACTAAGTGCTCAAAATCTGTTTGGTTTGCCTTTTACATTTAAATTGAAAGTTGACTCTTTTTCCTTTAAGAAAAAAAACAAAAAAAAACCAAAAAACCAAAACAACCAACCAAACCAATCCTAATAACTCCTTTGTATGTTGGTTTATATTTTATTTTTGGCGGATCTTCTTTAAAATTATTATGTTGTGCGTATTTGTGTTGAGTAGTAAAATAAGTCGCTGCCTTTAAAGCATCTAAGCCGCCTACAAACATATTCCCCTCTTAGCTGCTCCTTTAATTTCCTTTTAATTATCTTCCTCATTATTAGGCAGTTCCTCCATAGGTGCATTGATTTTTTTATTTTTTCTTTCCCCTCCTACAAGGATGTTCAATGTTGTTATGACTATTCCGGATTGGCTTTTTCACACATACTGATTGAAGTAGATGAAGAACTGCAGTGCTCAGAAGTAACTGAAGAATTATTCTTCCTCGTGCCAACTGTTTTATTGTCAAAAAGCGTTTCTGGAAGGGGGGACCTGGCTGTGGCACCGTCAATCTGAACAGGGATAAACCGATTCACTCTTCATGTGCTTTTTATTAATCCTGTGGCTGTTTTATCACCAGGGCCAGCTATTGTCCCAGTGCTGGGGAACTTACGTCCTGTATTGGGGCGATTATTTTCTTTCTGCAACATCTGTTACAACATCCCCTGGGCTTTCAGTTTTCTGCTGTTCACATAAAAGCACTCACATGGCTGGTTTTGATCTCATGGTCTATGTCCCCAAGTTTGTCACAAACGTTTCATGTTCTTTATAATTTCCTACTCGAGCTTCATCTGACTTTCTTCCAGAATCAAATTTCCATGGCTTTATCTTTCCAGGATGGTTTCTCCTGAACTTTGTCCACATCTCCTGGCTTCCTTCCACTTTACCCTCTTAGCTGTCTAATTATCAGTGCCAGGAGAACAGAGCTCATCTCGGCTGTAGGTTATCTATATTTCAAAAGCTTCTCATCCCACTACCTAACAGACCTTTTTCTCTGCCTTCTGCCTGTCTGTCTGGCCTTTGAAGCATTTCATCTCACTTTCATCTGCTGCCAATGCAACTTACTCCTTCCATACCTATGTTCTGAAATATGCTGTTGTACACATACAGATGAGATAATACATTACTTATTAAAACTAGAGCTATCAAAAGACAATCAGCAGCACTCAATAACACAAGGCACAGTCCCCAAAATTTTACGCAAATGAGATATTAAGAACTTGTTCCTTTGAGAAAAAGGATGAACTACTGTTTGGTGTATGATCTGTTCTGTGTAGGGTGCACTTTAAAAAAAAAAAAAAAAAAAAAAAGAAAAAAAATAGAGAGTTATATATTAGGTATGAAAACCCATCTGGTTGTCTAAGAATTCAGACATTTTCTTCATAAACACTAGTAGCAATAAGTGTCATTTTCCCTTCACATGCTATAACAAATTGGAGCACTAAACTGGGTTGTATTAGTGTCCTGACAATGTTTTCTTTGCTGATTTCTTCTTGTTCAAAAGAAATGAAAAATTATTATCGCCTGTTTCAGTTACCTGTTTCTCACCAAAACATCTGCCACGTAATAGAAATAGGCTAAAATAAATAGGCTCTATCCACACATAGTTTATTTTATCTTATCTCAGGAGAAGAAGGAAAAAAGGGGGATTTAACTTCTTGCTAGCTGCCCATCTCTATAGTGAGTAAATCAAAAGAATGACTTTTCGCCGTACAGATAAACCCTCTTACACACTGGCACACATTCTTTCCATGTACCATACCATCTTTTTAAGGAACAAGATTTAAACGTAGTACCTCCAATAACCATAACCTCAGTGATCTAGGACTCAGAGGCAAAAAATGAATCGAACTCTTTTTGCATACAAAACAGTCCTCGATAATTTTTTCAAAACAAAACATCAAATAACCCGGATCCTTCAGATGTTGCAGATGAATGCAGGTTGTCGCACTGCCAGCGTGGGACTATCGCCTCCCCAAGCCTCCACACCAGTGGAGCACGGGAGTTAGCCCTCCTCAGCCATTTTCAAACAACTTTGCTCTGTTTATGTTGTACCAAGCGGAGTGATCAGAGGATCTGTCCCCTTTCTCCTGTCCCCGCAGGGCCATAGGGCATCAGACTTTAAAAGCCACGATATTTGTCATTCAGCCAGGATCTTTGCTTCTCTTCAGCTTCAGGCAGTGGCAATTTGTGTAGGTGAGGGAAGAAAAAAACTCTAATGGATTTCTGCAGTGGGTTAATTTTTTTAAATTAGTATCTTCTGAAAGTAAGTGGCTGGGAGAGATCGATAACGGGTAGAGGACAAGGAGGTGCTCCAAGGTACGTGACAGGCACATGCCCCACACAGCCCTAAAGTTTGTCACCATTTCCATATGAAAAAAAAGTCAGTCAAATAATTTGTTCTTTTTGAGTTTTTCCATATGAATGAACAAAAGCAAAATTTTCTACTAAATACTCTCTTTGTCAAAATTCCCATTTCAGCAGAGGTGCATCATTTTAAAAATGAGAACAAATGGGGGGGGGGGAAATAATTAGTATCTTATTTGGTTTCTTTTTTAGTTTCCTCAGTTAGAAAGAGGAGTTCTAGGAATTATCTCTCTGATTCTACCAGAAGTCTATTCCTCACAATCAGAAAATTATTTCTGAAAGAGTATATAATGATGCAAATGAATCAATTTGCAAAAGGTCTGCTCTGATATAGAACGTACATGGCAGTAAAATATACATGAGGTACTCTGAATAGTAACTATGCAGTTAGCGAAGCAATAAGTATAATTACCATCCTGAATTACTTAAAATACAAATTGCCATAAAATTCCAGTAGCCAATACAAGCATAAAGACAATTTTGTTGAGACACAATACTTTTTTGCCTTTGAATGGAAGATAACACATAAATGCAAAATGCAAACCATCCTGGCATGAAGTAACTTCTAATTTAGATGTCATACGTGGGAGTCCGGCTCATGTTGCTTTTAGACTTAGGAGTACCATTCACTTTCCCATTGTTTCTGTGGAAGAAGGGGACGGCAAATAAATCCAGAATTAGTTTGTATTGATTTTGTTAGATCTCTACTTTGACATTTATTTGTATAAACTATCTTAGAACAGCTAAAATAATTTCCAGGACAAGCAATTAAACAAAAACCTTGAAAGTATAATGCTCCGCCATCCTTCCATTTGCTTAATATACACAATTACCAGGTTTTAAACAGAGAAAATAACTAAAGCCGAGTGATACAACTTTTAAATTCAGTCTTAAGCTCGTCGTTTCATAGAAGATGCATATTAAAGAACAACTTGAGGATTTCTGGAATTAATCTTACTATTTTTAACAAGCAACGTCCTCTTGGTTTAATAACTTTTAGCAAAGACAAAAGTAGTCATGAAGCATTGAGCCCTGTCATCATCTTGTGAGGACTTGAGTTTTTCAGAAGGAGCTTCAGGACACCAAAGCCAAAATACCTAGTGAGGCTTAAGGATTCTGTGCATCTTCTTTCAAAAGACGCATACAAAGGTATTGATAAGGAAACGCTTGTTCAGAAAAATCTTCAGGAAGTAATTTCAACTTCATTTATTGTCAACGTGCTCTTCTGTTGCAAAGATTGCTCTTCAGTTTTGGGGTTCAAGGATCTCAATAGACTCAAAGTCCTGTTTAGAGTCCCTTTTGTTTCCCCAGGAAAACACAATTCCACAATTTCCAGTTAGATACCAAAACCAAAAAATATGCAATGGATCAGAGGTTTTATGGAAAAGCTGATCTGACGTTTAATTTGAATGGACCAGTACCACTCTGAAGGGTAAAACTTTCTAGATCCCAGACGTCTGCTGCTCAGAGACCTTCATATTTTGAACAGAAAACTCTATAGAGTTTCTTAAACTTTTTTAAATTTTAAATCTAGTATATGCAATATGAAATGACTGCTTGCTTGGATTTAACAAAGCCACTTGAAACATACGCTAGAATTGCATTTGATATTAATGATCTTTTGATTATGACGAGACAGTTTAAAAGATTTCTCTATTTTTCATGTATTGGGCTGATCTGGTATGAAAAGCCCTTGCAAAGATTACAAAGACCTGCTTTAAATGTCCTTAAATGGTTTACGATTTGGGACATTCCTAAATAATTTTTTTTCTACTGATTATTTACGTTTTGTTTAGTGTCATATAATGGTACATACTTCTATGCTATCTTTGTTGTTTGGGAGAACAGAATTATTGTTAGCACAAACAACACATTTCTTCTGTTGTCTGCATAAAAATGCAAAATCATTCAAATATTTTTTTCAAGTTATTGCCCAAAATTTTCCCTGAAGTGAGAGAACTTAGCAGTATATGTAATCTTTTTTTCAATTGAAAAAAACATGTTGATCACTGTCTTTAGTTATTAAAAAGCGATCAGCAGCCACATGACATGCATCTGCATGCTAAACAACCCCACAAAAATATATCATAAAAGGAGAAAAAATTAGAATAACAGAGTAATCCAGGTGAGAAGGGGTCCCAGGAGGTCTCTGGTCGGACCTCCTGCCCCAGCAGGGTCAGCTTCGAGGTCCAACCTGGTTGCTCAGGGCTTGGTCTTCTCAGGTCCTGCAAACCTCCAAGGATGGAGATGGCACAACCTGGAGGTACAACTCCAATACAGTCTGGACCTCTCTACTTCCAACCCCGGTCTGTTGGCACTTTTCCTTCCATCCCACACTGACCGCTGAGTAAAGGGGGTTAACTCTGTCCCTCGACCTCCTGGCCATGGGGATAACTCTGTCCCTCGACCTTCTGGCCATGTCCCTGCTCAGGCAGCCCAGGATGCTGCTGGCTCCAGCACCTGCACCTTTTCCCTAGGGCTGCTCCCCAACCAGCTCTACATACCCGAGAGACATTTTGGAAGCAGTCAAACCCCACGTGCTGCCCTTGGCGATCCAAGCTTTGGGGCTGAGCTGGCTGCCCGCAGGGGTCCTGCCG
>NW_009595146.1:24700-26833 GCF_000690535.1 Cariama cristata | reverse complement strand
CTGCACAGGTGGCTGCCACATAGGGCTCCTGGTATGGGCAGTGATGCTCTGTGACCACTGATTATCTTCCTCATCGAGCTACTCATTTGCTTGCCAGTGCTGTACAGTTTTAGCTATTATTAAATGAAGCTGTATTTTCCATTTACATATAGATTCAGAAATCCTGCTAGTGTATTTAGGATGACAAAAAATAGCACTGTATAATATGAGACAGAGAAGCTATACTGCAACTGTGTGATAAAGGGCAATGCTGACGAGAGCAATTGCTGACTTGGAGCTGACATCTTCAAAACAGCCATCCGCAGAAAGTAATGATCTGGCTAACATCAATAATTAACAGATAATAGAAAAATGTTAAAATGGCATGATAAAGTGGGATTTGATCTGCAACACTCGTGTTTCAGATTCCAAATGCAAGAAAGAGAAACTGCAGTAGGCTGTATCCTATGAACGGCTATTACTGTAGATAAATATTATGATCCATAATTATTATTTGTTGTACATCTCTACAGTTATAACGTCTACATAGCTTGCACTTCCATGTGATTTCTCCAAGTTGAGGAGAAAATATTACTGCAATATTAATTACTTGAAAATTGTACTATAAAAATTGTCCTGAGATAACATTTTACCTTCTAAACAGAAGTCGTATATAATGCCACTGCTGGTTGCACCAGGACCAAGGTGGTATTTGTAATGAGAACCATGCACAGGTTGTATAAAACAAAGCTGGAGAGTGCAATTGTTTTCAACCCTTCTGCCAGCTAAGGAAACCACAAAGTATATCTGACTCTGGAGGACTCCATTCTGAGTTACAATTCAAACGCTAATCCTTTACACAACACGCTAAGACTGGAACAGTTGCACAGATTTTAAACCATCAGGCTGATCTCGATTTAGGAAAGTTCTGCCCTTCCCACCTCAAAGTAAAATATGAGGAATCGCAGAATCTGAAAATGGGAAGGATTCCAGATGGGTAATAGCAAGTCTTAAATTTCTAAAACACAACACAAGCTTGTATTAACTGAGCCTTTTTTGAGACATGAGAAAATGACCCCTATTTCACACAGTTGCTGCTTTCTAGATATCAGCCTCCAGAACGACTGACAAATTGGGTTGAAACATCTCTGGTGTGAAATGCTGGGTTATTAGCTTTAACTGTTGACCTGCTCACAGGTCACTCAGTAATCCCATGTACAGCACATTGACATTGGGAAGGTGCGCAGAGACCTTTCCAGCTAAAAACCCCCCATACCTCAAACCAGGTCCACTCACGTAACTAAACATCACATCCAGCTGTACAAAGATTACGTTCAGGGTCTGTAGCGACTCAAATCAAAACACGAAGTTTTGAGAGGATTAAATACGGCACCAACGGACATTGCAGTGCCAGGCTGGTCAGCTCAGCGCCTGAACATCCCTCAAAGGGACGTTTTTGTCCTAGAAAGCAAATCTCTTCTTGGCATCATGGGCCACAGGCACTAGCAGTTTTAATTGGCTCTGTTCAATTCAGGTTTGGAAAACTAAAGTCATAGTTTAGCCCTTACATACACAAACAGAACAACCCCAGAGTGCAGGATGACAATTTCTTAGGGATTTCTACTGTTGTTCTTTCTACTTGTGCCCATCTCTCAGCAATATTTAAATTCCGATGGGAAATGGATGAAATTCATTAAATGTCTTTTATAAATCATGTATTGTTTTGCTCCTTGGATGACTGAGTACGCTAAAGAAGTTAAAAAATAAATGAGTGTACTTTGGCAAGACTGCACATGGGTATCACCTAGTTCTGAATAATATTTACATGATTTAAGAATAGGCCATTCCATTGAACTGAAAATGTGACTTTATTGTTGAATTAAAGAGGGCTGAAAATAATTAATGCAGACATACTGAAACAACAGGATGAAGGGCTAATCCTGCCATATTTGGAGTTATAAAAAACTAAATCATTTCATGTAGCTGCCAAACTAGCTTACCTAGGAGACTGGAAAAAACGCTTTTTTTTTTTCAGTTCTATGCTTTTAATTTGAATATAGATCAGAGGTTTGCATGCATAATACTAGATGATTAGAAAACTGATTGTTTTCTAAGTCAAAATTTAGGAAGCAGGAAAGGTTACAAAACTCTTTC
>NW_009595146.1:0-24669 GCF_000690535.1 Cariama cristata | reverse complement strand
CTAGAATACAATAGCACAGGACAGCACAGAATCTGGATTTTTTTTTATTTTTTTTTTTTAGTGTATGGTGCTCCTCTTCTCAACATTAGCTCAAATATTATTTGGGTTCCTACTTCTTACCAGGACTTCCCAGGTGACTCTGGGAATATATGGAGCATATTTCCTTCTCTTCTGTCAGTGACTCCCAAGTTCCCACTGATCTCTGGACCCTTGTGCAGTTCCTGATGACATTGATATTGCAAGTTCAGGCCTGTGGATGATTGTCACATTTAGAAGACATATTTTCTACCAGCTACACAATCGTGAGGAAAAAAAAAAAAAAAAAAAAAAGCTTAGAAAATTGAAAGAAAATCTTTCATTTTACATGAAATAGGCTTTTTTCCGATTGGGTAGATAACTCCAATTGCCAACTTGTTTTATCTTGAAAAAAAAAAAAAAACAGAATAGTTTCAGCCATCACAAAGACACAATTTTTTGTTCTCCATCAAATAAGTCCTCTGCAGACTGCCATCCTCCCAAGTCACCTCTCAAACTTGCACTCTACATCCAAATGCTTTCGCAATCTGATAAAATTGTGCGAGTACCTAAATGACACACTAGGTACGAAGCCAAAACGAAGCCAAGTCTTGCTTTGCAAAGGACAACGGCTCATTTTGGATGAAGTATCAAATACCACAATCAAGTGGGATATTACTCATCCAGAATCCTAAAATTCTATCTTACGATACGTGTGCAGTGTGCCATCTGGCACTGAAGTCAACACACGCTACAGCTGGGTAACAAGGAGAGTGAGCCAATTGTCATCACCTGAGTTGCCAACTTTCAGCGAAAACTAGTCTTACTATTTCCAGCCAGCAGACATATTTGTATACTATACAAACGAAAACATAACAAGCAATCCCTGAAGAAAATCTAAAACAGGAAATTAAGAAAACCCCTTTAACTATGTATATGTATTGAAAAGGAGAGAACACAAGACTCAGCACACAAAAATCTTTCATGAAAACTAGAATGTACACATAACGTAAAGAATAAATACATTTCTCGTGTTGGTAATGGGAAAATGTAATATGGAACTATAACCCACAGAAAGTCTCACCGTACAATAATTCAGGTGGCGTAGCTGCAGCTTGCCTTAAAAAAAAAAAAAAAAAAAAGCAGCAAAGTACTCACTAAAGGGGAGAAAGGTTTCAGATTCTCATACTATAGCTGTTAGATATGTGAGCTGCTTTGTCAGTTTTATGTTGTAACTGAAAAGATAAGCACCTGTTGCCTGAGGAAATACAACCCATTTCTTAACGCAAGGACATTCCATACTTACTGAAATAAGCAGCAAAGAAGAAAAAGGTAAATGAAAAATGAAAAATGAACATGCTAGCTAGGGGCTTGTTGACTGGCTGGTAAAAAAAATTGGAAAATACCAGATTGTCTTTTGTGTAAATGAGGAAACAAAGACAAAGAAAATGACCCTACTTTTATATCATAAAAATAACCAATGGAAAGATGAAAGAAGATTGCTAAAAGATATATTTTTTAAAATGCTGTTTATGTTTCTGCCCATCTAAAATGATCACTCTTGATTTATTGGTGCAGAATATATTGCCGCGGCAATTGAAGTGATGATAATAGCCCAGGAAAAATGTTGATGCTGTTAGTTTGATGATTGATTGAAGCACTACTGAACCAGAGAGGGAATTTATCAATGTGCCTCTGAACTTTGTAAATGATGCTTCTGGAAGCCTGTAAACAAACTAAACTGGAAGAGAACTGCCAGCGCCTCCCACTGCTGAGACGTACAAGGACTCATTTAGAGTATTGTTTCAATTAGGGATGATTAACTGTAATAACAATCCACGCATTGCCTCACGGAGGCAGATGGGGCTGGTCAGACACGGGAGAGCTAAAGCAAAAACATCCAAATGGGTTGATGTGGCCAGTCCATCCGCGGGAGTTGGCAAGGCTGGATCACACAAGGAGGTACCTGAGGTGTTTTGAAAAAGTCAGTCAATCAGTCACCGCAATCAGCCTGGCCGTAATGGCACGTAACCCCATCACCACCATTCCGCCAGTTCCCAGTCTTTTGTTTACCAATCAATTGCCGTTACCGTATGATTTTTCTAGTTACTTCTCCCAGTTTACTTGATCTTCTAAAAACATTTAGGACCTCTGCATCTCCCAAAGCGAAAATTCTCTGATCAGCATGGCTACTTATTTTTTGCGTGCTGAATGTTGCATGAAAGGAAGCAAAAAGTTTCATCAAAATTACTAAAGAAAGACCATCGTCTTGCCACCTATTCATCCGCTACATGGAGTGGGACCTGCGTTTTCACTCAGCGTCCACAGAAAGTTCACACAGCTGCAAAGCCCTTTACTAGAGGTATAGAAATGAAAAAACAGAGACAAAACAGCATGTTGACCAAGAGAAAGGTAAAAGAATTGCAACCATGTGACGATCCTTGAGGACTTAGAAGCCGAGGCACTTGTCAATCTGCATTTCTGAAATTTTCTGACCCTTCTTCTCAATTATAGACCAAGGCGTTAAAATATATAGCCTGTGCTGCTGTTAATGGCTGATTACTCCACTGAACACCATTACAGAGGGAGGGCTAACTCCCAGCTTCTAGATTCACGTCAGAATGTGTGAACCTCAGTTTTTATTTTTATTGATACTGACAGATAAAAGGATAAAAATAATCATCAGAAGTGCTAGAACAAGACAACAAATGAAAGAATCCCAGAAATTTTATAATTGTGGGTAGACCTGTCAGATGAATGTTTGAGCTGACAACAGACGACTGTTGCATTTCAATATACGGAGATCCTTCGCATGTTGTCAAACTTCGTAACAATGCAGATTAAAACAAATTAATGAGGGAACTGAATCCGTGATTCTAACTGCTCTTGTGCTTTGTTTTAAACATCTGTGTTCAAGCCCCAGGAAGACGAGCTAGAGCATTGGGGTGTTTGCTGGGGGTCAAGAGACCTCCACCACTGACTTGTGCAAAGGACTCTACACCTTGCAAGGCAACAAAATGGTTGGACACGAGCTCAGGTCCAAGAAGCAACAAGCAGTAATTGCTCCTTCCTCAGCTACTCAGTCCTGCTGCCATGTAAGAGCAGAGCTGATCTAGGAGATTCGTGCTGCTGAAACACAGAGCTCCCCAGTCCTCCTTTTCCCTCCCTTCCCTGCAACCTCCTGAACTTCTCCCGTGAACCAGGTCAACGCACAAGTCGGTGGAGAATTAAAAAGGAAACAGTTCTGTACCAGGTTAAAACCAAAAGTGAAGGATCTGACAAGTGCTGGAGAAGGGAAGGTGGAGAAGAGAGACGAAGAGAAGGGGAAGAAAACAGGACCTTTTCTTCCCACGGGGACAAGCTGTAGGATTTGCATTTCCTTAGTGCAGGCAGACCACGGGGCTGACCTGACCTGCTATAACACATCTCATCCAAGACTTGCTTGTTTGTTGCAACTCAGGTGTCTCTAAATAGTGTTCAGTGCATAGTAGAGACGTATCATCTGATGGGGAAAAATTCAACCGACCCATCTGTTTCTCAGCTTATGAGAAAGATAAATATATTTCACCTTCTTAAAAGGAGCAATCCTTATGTTTCCAGTAGTTTTTAAGCAATGACTGTGGTAGCCGAATGGACTAGCGGAACGGATAGCAGACAGCCCCAAGATGGATTTTTCAGGGTGGAGAGAAGAACTGGAGAATCAGCAGAAATTATTATAAACATTAAATAAAATTTTACATTCAGGTAACTGAAATACAGCAATTAAGTTACACTGTAAAAACTTGGGAAGGAAACGCAGAGAAGCTCTTTCTTTCAGACAAAAGTAGGATGGGAAACAACCTGTTCTGTGATTTTTGCTCCCGAAATGTATGTTCTTCCATTAACA
This sequence comes from Cariama cristata, assembly GCF_000690535.1. NCBI lineage: Eukaryota > Metazoa > Chordata > Aves > Cariamiformes > Cariamidae > Cariama > Cariama cristata. The sequence goes on along the minus strand of NW_009595146.1, from coordinate 20,768 downwards.
AAGGGAAAAGCATTTCAGCTTGCCGTAAAGTGTTCTGTCGGGTCATATTTTGCTGCACTCTAACATGTTGCATTGGACATGACAGGACAAATGCCATGACATAACACAACTAAACAAAGCGCAGCACTTCGGCAATCAGACGCCGGCTTTCCTTCCTTGGCCACTAACGATTGTCACTCTGAGTAGAAAACAGCTCACCTAGATTTTAAAGTAGTATTGACTAGAAAGTGCTGGGAGGTTGGTTGGTGGACCTGCTGCCCAGAGACTGTCAGAAATCCCCTGTTCACTTCTAGTACCTAAAGGTCCTTGGCAAAAAGAAGGGCAAACTCCCAGGCTGTTGACCCAAAACACTATTTGCAGGCCTAAACTGCTACAGAGTTACTCCAAGATTTTCATAGTCACCAATAGCAATCTTTTGATTCTATTTTAGAAAAATAAAGTGAAAATAATGACGAATTAATTTGAAAGGAAAAGCAGCCACCATTTACATATTACCTGACATTCAGGAAATGGCTGTTTTTACTGCAGGGAGCTGAGAGCCTGAGGATAAATAAACAAATAGGCACAAGTAAAGAGGCAAGATGAAACGCAGAGGTTTTTCTATATATACATACAAATTATTTAAAGGAGGCGCCAGGAGAGAAGTATGCCTTTGAGTTTGAGTCCACAGTGCACAATTAACCCAGATGACTGGCACATCAATTACAGCACCAGGGTTACCCAAGGCGGGCACGAGGATCCTTACAGCTCCCATCTCACTGCATCCTCCCAGCAGCATCTCGGAGGCATCTGCACTCTCTTTCTGTGCCAAAATGCCTTGGCATTCCTCTGCAAATCAATGGCAAGAAAAGGCTCGAAGAAAGGAGCGGAGGGGGTGGAAGGAACCTGAGGTGAAGAGGAGAAGATGAAAGAAAAATGAAGCACAGCTCAGATCAGAAAAAAAGTCCAGGAAAAACAAAAGAGGCTTCCCCAGGTGTCTTATGCAGCTTCGCCCACCAGCAGAAATCTCTGCTGGCTTCTCCCTGAAGACTTTTTTTGTTAGTTTGTTTTAGGCTTTGGGATTTTTGAGGGGTTTATTTCCTTTTTTTTTATTTTGGCCAGAGCTCATAGGGTAGAAGGTAGCAGAAAGGAAGACAGCACTTCTTAGTGGGCTTAGGGGGCTCCTTAGAGGGGGATCTGTGGCTCAGTTTCAACTGTGATGGAAATAGGGGTGGCCTAACCACTCCCCGTATCTGTCACTTGACATCGCTTTCCCCCTTCACGCCTACCAAACCCCAGGCTTTTTGGCTTTAGACTAGGGCCTGGCTCCTTAATGTTATTTAGGTTCCTTACGGACCATTTTATCTGCAAAGAAACAGAGGTATTTGGTTCTTTAAATGTGTTGTATTACTGAAAAATGTTGCATTTCTGAACGCACTGAACTCTTAATTTTAGACTTTATGTCTGTAAGTGGAAAGCTCTTTACCATCTGGAGGTCAAGTGTTAGCATACTTGTTCATACTTTACAATGGACTTGCTTGAGAAGAATTAAAATGTTAAGCCTTGGTATACCTGAGAGTCAAGCATCTACGATTTTTTAAGGATCTGCTCTCATTTCTTCAGGATGTGGAATTTCTGTGTGTTCTTTCAGAGCCTACCCAGGCAGAACTTTAATCAACATTAAAACCTCCATATATTACACAGAACAAAATATTATTGACAGAAACAGCAATTTCACTGGGAAAAAAAAAAAAATTACTGTTGAATAAAGTAATACATTAAACTCAAATCTCCAGACTTTTTTATAATATCGTTTTGAAAACGTTAAAAGCCTCAAGTAAATTCAAAATAACTGTCAGTAATCTACCACACTTTCCCTCCCTGACAACTTAGAAGTTGAGTTGAAAAGTAGTGCGATTTTGCAACTCTGAACAAATTTCCCAACTTCAGAAGTTACAGAGCATATGTTTAAAAACTGGCACCTACCGAGGCACACCAGGTTCTGCTATCTTTACCCTGCTGCACTGCGGCACAGCCCATAAATGCACAACACACGGTGCGATGGTTCTCAAGAGGTTAAAGTAAAACGGTTGAACTTGTCAAGATATTTTTGCATTGTCTAGCAAAGTTGTTTGTTCTGTTGTAGATGCTGCAGGGTATCAGTCACTTTGAAGGAGAGGATGTCCAAGCAGTCCCACGGTTAGACAGTGACTGGCACTGTCAGTAAATCATTTTGTCAAGGATTCATTTTGCAGCAATGCAAAGGAAATTGTGTGATTGTTTGAAATGAACTGAAGCATTTTGTATTTATCAGCATGCTGAATCCACAATAAAATGGTCAATTACGGCTGGTTAATACCACTCAATAACAGTTTGGACATGAGCGTTCAGACTTACTTTACTGTGGGTAGTTTCACAGTACAGCAGATCCTCTCTCATTTTTAAGTGGAACAGTGGTATCCTTTCTGCTCTGTGATATTTTTGGTACGAAGCAGGGAAGTAAAATGGTTTTCCACATACCTGTCTTCATTCAACCCAAGCTAGCATCTTCTGTCACATAGCTCTATGCACACAGTATGAGCAATTTATGAAAACAGCGGAGAGAAGTGAGTTGCAGTGGACGTGTTTTTGTGATTCTGGCCAATTCCTGTACAAAATAACCAGAGATAACAGGTTATGGATTTTAAAGCTCTTAAAGAGTGCTGGGACCTTTGAATGTCAGTCTGTAGAGAATGCAGTTTTTTGGTGCGATAGAAAGCTGTCATGTATTTTGCTGGCCAGAGGCTGCACTTTTAAACTGTCATAGACATCCCTGTACAACCAAAGGTATCTGCCACCAGATATCAAAGCATAAATACAAACTAGATTAGTTTGCAGAGCATTCAGTCCTTAACTATTATTTCCCAATCAGTATTGGTAAATTTTTTTCATATCACCTATAGCACTTATTTCTAGTGTACAGACTGACAAGTCCTCTGGGACTTGAGGTATGCTAGAACTGCGTGAGAAGTTGTGCCGAGTCCTACAATGTGTTGAGTCCAGCCCTCCAGTTTCCCTCTGATAAGGATTTTTAAAGTGAATGGAAGATAAGGAGTGGATGAACAGTGACGATGAAATAATCAAGTTTTCTACTAATTGGCTTTAGATAGCAATAGGGTAACCTTTCTAGATCTCCCTCTAGACAAAGCGGAGAAAGAGGGATATTAGTAAAAAGTCAGCTTAACATGTAGAAGCTGGTGCTGTGGCTAAAGCTGTACAATGGCAGTGATTCAAACGGTTGTTTGATTCTCTCTCTAAAGAGAGAGATTTCAACCCACTTTGAAATCTTTCAATGAAAGCCTTTAGTTTTAGCCCATAAACACTCCAAATGACAATCCACAGACAAGCCAGAATATTATGAAAACAGAATTGAAGAAAATTATTTCAGCTCATTGTTGTTTAACCCCAGCCAGCATCTAAGCCCCACCCAGCCGCTCACTCACTTCCCTCCAGTGGGATGGGGGCGACAATCGGAAAAGTGAGAAAACTCATGGGTTGAGATAAAGGCAGTTTAATAGGGAAAGCAAAAGCCATGCACAGAAGCAAAGCAAACCAAGGAATTCATTCCCCACTTTCCACGGGCAGGCAGGTGTTCAGCCATCTGCAAGAAAGCAGGGCTCCATCACGTGTAGTGGTTACTTGGGAAGAAAAAACACCATCACTCCAAACATCCCCTCCTTCCTTCTTCCCCAGCTGCATATGCTGAGCATGACGTCATACGGTATGGGATACCCCTTGGGTCATTGGGGTCAGCTGTGCTGGCTGTGTCCCCTCCCAACTCCTTGTGCCCCCCCAGCCTCCTCGCTGGTGGGGTGGGCTGAGGAGCAGAAAAGGCCTTGGTGCTGGGTAAGGCCTGCTCAGCGGTAAGGAAAACATCCCTGGGTTATCAACACTGTTTCCAGCACAAACCCAAAACACAGCCCCATGCTAGCTACTATGAAGAAAATTAACTCTACTCCAGCCGAAACCAGCACACAGATAGACACAAAAGCTCTGCAAGAATTTAGAAAATTACCATTATCAGTTCATGTTGACAACAAATATGGTCTCCTTCCCTTGCTCTGGTTTTCCCAAAACCTGGGCATTGAGCACACTTTCAGAAATAATTTTAACCAGCAAGCTACTGCCAAACTAGGCACAGAAAAATCAAAGTAAAAAACATAGCAGGGGCTATAGAGGTGGATATGGGAGGAATAATTAGAAGCATTTCAATTAAATACATATAGTCAAGCTAAGCAATACCTATGGGCAATATATCTGTCAACACACACATGAAGGATGTAAACAGAAAGAATGGAAAGGAAAGATTTAGTGCAAGTCACTGGGCATAGCTAGGAGTGATGTGATTAAATTAAGAAAGATAATTCAGGTTGAATCTGAAGAACAACTTCCTGACACTGAAATGTTTCAGCTTCAAACAATCTCCCAAGTAAGCAGTTAATCCCCATTCTTTAAAACATGACTGGGCAAGAGCCCTCGTACATGCAGAACAGGGAACACTGCTGCTTTTGCCAAAAGATGGATTGGAAAATGAAGTAAGCCTTTAATTTCTTTACTATCTGTGAATCTACCATCCCAGTGGGGATAGCACAATGGTGAAACTGAGAAAAAAAGGGATGGATGGGAGGCAGACTCGTCCTAAACTCATAGTTAACTGGATTTCTTGGAGCAAATACTTTAATGTTAATATATAAGAAAAAAAATCTGATGCTAGGGAGAGGCGGTGGAAGTCCTGGGTAGGGGCTCAGCATACACCTAGTAATTTATTATGGTAGCTTCCTCAAGGTTTTCAAATAGCTGTGCCTCAGTCTATAGCAGCACATCTCTCCCTGGATCATGCTCTATTGGTTGCTGGTGTTTCACATGTGTTCTTTTGCAAGCTGCCCTTAAACACAGGCTCAAGCAGCACAACTTAATGAAGACAACTTAATGAAGACTAAGTCTGCACAACATACTTTTCTGGAGTCAGCTCCGGCAGCGAGGTGTGGAGCCCTTCTCCTGCCCTGCTCGCCTCCGGCGCGGTGCCAGCCGCGGCACATGCTCCCAACTCCATCCTCCAGCCAACTTCTCCTGATCCCCTCCATCCTCTCACCACCAACGTCCTAGCAAAAAAAGAAAAAAAAAAAAAAGAATGAGACTAGCTGAGTCTCATTATCCTGCTACACAAATTAAATCAACTAAGGAGAGGCAAACTTAAGAGCTTTGCCCAAGGTTACAATCATATTCAGAGACAAAGCCAAGACTAGATCTGGAATCCTGCTTTCTCCTGTAATGTTTAGACTACAGCTCCTGCAGCAAATGCTTTCACACTTTATAGTGTTTACTAACTTCATAATGTCTGCTAGCATATTGCTCTGCCTGAAGAGGCTACACAAGAAAGAATTTAATCAATGGAAAATAAATGCTGTTATTAGGAATTACGCAAGACAGCACTTAACACAGCAGCTTAGCTACTTGGACAATTTCTACTGTTTCACGAGAAGGCCAACAGTTTTGGTATTGCTGTAAGGAAGAAATTCACAGTGATTATTCAGGCTTCATTTGGAAGGTACTAGAAGTGCAAAGCACCATCCATCATCTTTATGGTACATCGCATCACCTGAGGCATGAAGTAATCATCTAAAAATGCACTGCCTGACGTGACCATCGTGTATAATCAATAGCCTCTACGATCAGAGAATATTAAGAAAAATCTTTTATTCTATTGATGTCTTGTTTTTATACAAAGATGTCCATTATCAGAATGGCACAACTGGAGAACTTACCTGCTGTAGATGGAAAAGTACTCATTTTAGAAATAAAAGTGTATGGCTCAATAAATCTGTAAATCATCACTGAGAAGCTCTGATTGTTTCTGTACATCAGAATTAACTCTTGGAGAATGAACGAGCTAGCTTCAAAAATCAGCCCTCTGTATGTCTGCATATAATGTTTGCCAATTTCATATTGATAGACATGCATTCAAATATATATATAAAAAGAAAAATAAACACCGCCTTCCTGCACTACAAAAACAGTGATCTCAAGTACCAGCTAATGCGCTCTTACAGATGATGCCAGCCAGGCAACGCAGCCCAGAAAGGACAGTGAGCTGCACTGCCTGAAACAATGACTAATGCTGAAGCTTAAGCATATTTTTCTGTCTCTGTAATTCAGTTCGCACAAACCAGAAGCTGTTTCTCAAATGGGCAGTCTTGGAAACTGATAGTTTTGAAGGACACAAAACACCACCTTAACGATCTACTGAATACAGGTTCTTGGGAACATCATGTGCAGATGTCCAGAGTTCCTCAGGTTCATGACCGAATTGTCACAGTCTGTGACTTATGGAGAAAAATGAAATATTTTGGAATACATAGAAAACTATTCTCCACACAGGTCTAACGTACATGCAATTCATCCCCTACATGTAAGTTAAATATACTGAAAGACTAATGTCTCTTCTGTCTGAAGTATATGCTGTATATATATGGGTGTGCATGTGCGAGTGCTGATTTTTAGGTGAGGGGGCTTAACTGCTGTTCTTAGAGAAAGGAGGCAGGCAATGAGGAGATGAGATAGGCTGGGGATGTGCTACGGGTCTATACAGACAGATTGTGAAAATATACATTGGGTCAGGGATGGGAGGCTGTACCTCTCCTCTGTTTCTGGTTTCTAAAGGTCAGAGTCACTTCATATTCAAGCTAACGTGCGCTGCAGGTAGACAAATAAAGTTTTCTGAGTAGGACCATTCAATAGTCTTATCTGCCGCTACAGAGATGACAGCAGTCATTCAAAGTCTCACCTAATCTGGAAAACTCTTTGTCCTCATGAACTTCTTTACATACTACTACAGCTCGCCAGAGAGCATCCCAATGCAGGTGACCTGGATACAGGCTGCGTATAACCACATCAGTTCAGAAATCTTATGTCAGACAGCCATGAACGCTATAGAATGGTGTTTCCCTTCTGTAACTTTTTTACACGTGATCAGGCTCTCTCACTCTCATTCTTTTTTCACTCTTGCAAAATACTCCCAGCTTAAATTGCAGTCTTTGGAGCCAACACGTCTGGCTGTAGCTGCTCTGTCATTCATAACCTTATTATGCAAATAAAACATAGACAAGCTGTAAGTTCCAATTGAATCCAAACACCCTGGAGCATCCAATAAATGGAGACATCTAAAAAACATAACTCCATGGATGACACACACTTGTCATCCAGCTGAGAAATCTTAGATAGAAAGATGAATAAGAGTGAATTTACAAATGTCAAGAAGCTTCAGGATCCTTTTCCCTATTTCTATTGCTTCAGGGAACGGTTGAAACCCAGAAAAAAAAAATCCCTCTCATGAAATGGCAAGCTGTGTTTGCACTTCGTACTTTCCCTGAAAGTTGATCTAGAGAACAATAGGCTTAACTTGGGATTTATTATTTTTGCAAATATTTCTTAGATTCTCAAATCAGAGATGCAGAACTTCAGCAGACCTATTTCAAACTACACTTCGCCTGCTATTCAAAAGGAAACAAAAAAAGTTAACCAAAAAAAAGTTGTCAAAAGTTAAATATGTAAACGTTTGCTTAATGTTTTGAAAGCATGATTATCATTAGATCATGGACTGAGACCTGTATGTACAGAACACCTACGCAAGAATAACTAATATTTTAGACAATGTATTTTGCTGATCACAAGCAAAATGAGAGAGAATGTGAGCCACAAAATTTCAAGCAACATTACTGGCCAATGGAAGAGATCCTAATCAATATTCTCAGCAATAATTTATTGTTGATAATGGCAATATTATCAAGGAAATCACCCATTGCTACTTGGTAATATTAACGAGGTAATATTAACAAGGCCTACAAACAATAAAAGACACTGATGAAGCATGTCAATATTCCTACCAGCTTATGGAAAAGTCATGCTAAATTTCTGGATCTATTTGCCCTCTGTCCAGCATTTCTATTGTTATAGCAGGGGTGAAATGAGTATTAAGAAGTTCAATGAAACAATTCAAGGTTTGATAGGCAACCTTTTCATATTGCAACATGTTTGAAAATTGCTGAGATGTCTTACTAGCACAGACTGGTCCATAAATACCATTGATTACAATCATTTAGACGTGATTCTAAATGCTGCTTTAGATAACCAGAAGGTTTTCGAGTAGGTAAGGATGTAGTGCTGAGAAGTGATAGTGACGATGGCTGCCATGAAATGAGTGTTTACAGAGGTTTGCAATTGTTTTTGGATCAAAGTCAATGGATCCATCAGTCACTTTCAGCTGCAGCGGATGGAACATTTGCGCCTCGTATGGAGCAGAGATGAGCAAGCCGGGACTAACCCAAGAGTATTGAAAGATTTCACGCAAATTCAGTGATTTCTTTATTATACGTGTACTGGGATACATTCACTGCACTGTTGGTATCTGGGTTAGCCCAACTGGAGAGTGAGTAGCCGCCTCCATAGGTCTGTCCAGCTGCTCCGATCCCTGGGGTGCGGAGCTGGCAGGGCCCCCCAGGACCCCAGGGCATTGGGGCTCCTCACCTTCCAGGAGCCTCCCTTATGCTTCTCCAGAGATGAAAGCATCTTACTAAGAAACTCACATATATTAGTTTCTTCCTGCCGGTCAGAGTAACGTTATAAATGATTAAAAACATTAAGAATTACAAGTTCCAGATCCTCAGCTGCTACAATAAATCAGCACAGCTCCAAATGCTTTAGTACCGTCAGATCAGTTTACACCAAACGATAGCATGGCTTTGTCTACGTTTCGTTTAGTGCCTGTAAGGTTACTCACACTGGAAAAGTCACAGGTCAGCAATTAGTTGAAGGAATTCTTTTACATATTTGTTGTTAGCATATACTGTCACGCTTACCAAGGCTGTTGTTAGCACTACTTCCTACAAACACAAAATGAGGGTTATAATATAAATATGGAGGTGAGATAAAATCAGATTAGAAGATTATTTACTGTCGCCAGTGGTTTACAGTACTTTTACCACTGAGACAAGCCTCTTGATATCCACTGACCAGGGTTGGGGTACATTTCATTGGCACGAGTGATATCAGAAACAGGTGTGCTTTGTAGCGTTACTTAGAACAAGTATCCATAATAATCATTACAAAACCAGATTTTTTTTTCCAAGCATATTCCACCATGTAAAGATGCAGGAAAGGAAGTCTCTTGTATTTACTTTTACTGGAAAAGCATGACGGACTGGTCCTGACATCAACTTGTTTTGCAAAGGCTAAGCTTAGCCGTAATTACAGTGACAAAGCTACCCTCCCTTGGACAGGCTCCGTAAGACTGCCAGGGAACTCAGGGATGCCTACACCCAGCCAAAAGATTCTGACAGATTACAGAGTCCTTTGAGCCTGCACCCAGTGAAGCGGGGCTAACGCCGCTACCCCAGCGACCTACGAGGGCCCACAATCTCCGTCAGGGTGCTGTTAGCACTGGTAAGTCCTTCATTGCTTTCGGAAAGAGACCTAGAGATCTGTATTCCGCAATACATCCCGAGAACCGGATGTCCGATCACAGTCACTTATTTTTTGAAAGAAATAATTTAAACAATCAGTGCCTGAGTAATATTCTGTAGTAGAACTATGCATATAGCAGCAAGTTGCATTGCAACTAGTATAAATTGTTGTTTTTAATAATAGCAATTACAAGTAAATTTAATCAATTTCATCATTTCAAAGGGCCAGATTGAAGTAAGGGACTGAAATGGATCTGCATCTCCTGGAGCATCACAGAGAGGACCACCCGCATCCCCCTCAAGAGAGGAGGACACCCTCTCTTCCCTTCTCTTGCATAGCATTAGTTAACACTGCAATGACCCCAGATGATGTTGTGTCCTGTGGCAGCACCAGAAGAGAAGAGACCAGAAGAGACCTTTTTCTTCCTCCCTTCGTCTACTGCTCTTTTCCTTCTACTTAACCGATACCTTCAGTAACGAGTTAGGACCTTTTGTCCCCCAAGCACACAAAAACACCTCCCAGCTGCTATCGCATTCTTCACTCTGCTTCATCCCCATAAGCCATATCTTTTTGCATGACAGGGAACATTTATTACGCTGTGTTTGCACAGTCCCCAGCAAATAGGGATCTCCTTCTGGATAACCTGTAGGTTATTGTAATAAAATGAATATTAAGAAATTATGACAGCATTAGGACTCAGCCAAACGCTCACCGAGATATGACTTCACGCTGTTACCATTTTGTTTAGTATTAGATTATCCCATTATCTTCACAGAGTATCAAATAAGGTCCTTGCAACAAAAATGTATAAAAAAGCTTAAGAAAAATGTGTAAAATACTCAATGAAAATATTTAAAAATGTGTTTTGTAAAAAAAAAAAACAAAAAACACAAAACTTCTTTGATTTCATCACCATCTCATTTAATGAACTGGGAGCATTTCCCAAAGCACTTGGTGAATCTTAGCTTCCTGAGATCCTTCAGCCACAAGAACACCTACCTGTGATTAACAAAAATTGAACTTCATTGTATCACAAATGGGCCACATGAAGGTTTATGCTGTTGTGTAGAGGAGAGTCCTGAGTTTTAAGGCTTTCTCTTTTTTCCTTTTTTTTTTTTTCCCCCAAGAATGCTGACTTTCATGAATATTAAATCACGTTTCCCAAAAACAGCTATTTATTGAGTCTGTTTGCCCTTTATTACAGGAAAAATAGAAAGCTTGTATTTTCCTTTGCTGAGTAAAGATGCTTCATAAGTAATCCAAGTAGCTACTTTCACGTTTGTTCAATAAGTATTTCAAGATGCTGCTATTTTGATAATGTGCTGACTGATACATAATTCACAGCAATGCAAAGTTTAATAATATCTTCAAACTCAAATATAAAATGAGCTCTCAATACTGACATGCTAAATCTAGTTCTAAAGCATACTATTTCTCATTTGTTTTGTAAAATGATACAGGACTGCTATTACTCAATGTAATGCACGTGTTTCTTACACCAATGCATTAAAAAAATAAATCACTTAATTCCTGAACGCATATACTCCTAGGAAGTGAAGCAGATGAAATGGTAATCATTCACGGAGAAGACCTCTGTCCATTACATGGCAAAGAATGAATCATTCTAGACATCATTCCTTCCCTCAAATCCGTTTTCTAATTAATTCTCCCATCAGTAAGAATTCCAACACGGAAGCCTGACCTGACCTCCACAAGGAAATATCTTAAAGGGTAAGAATCACAAATGACAACGTAATTGCTTGGGTTTCTTGGAGACTGTGCGCTCAGTAGATGTTTGCCTTTTGCCACCAGTTATAGTTCTTAAACCTGCTGGAAATTTTGTTTGCTAATGAAAGATAGAAGTGATTTATCTACCTTCAAACAGCTGCCATTAGATACAGCCTACTTAAAAGATCTGAGGCGCTGCACCCCCTTTCCCTATTATTTCAGTTTCTGAGATTCTCAGAGCCTTTCGTGCATTTTTTCTCACAGTACACCGTGTGGTAGGAAGGTATCGCTCTCCACATTTAATAGACAAAAAGCTGAAATGGGGGAAATTTGCCACTTCCAAGAAATCAGAACATTTCACAGGCAAGGTTCAATTTTTGCCAAGTACGGCCAGAACCCAGGAGGGTTCTGAAGGAAATCTGCCTCATTTCCAACCATCTCCTCCTGGAGACTTGATAACTATCAGGCAGGATGACAGAGACTCCTCTGCTCCGTATGAGAATAAAACACATTTCAGCATCTGATGTTCTTCCATAAGAGGAGCAAAATTCTAGCACAAAAAAGGTAAAAACCTGTCTAACGTTGAAGATGACTTGTCAGTTCCTTAGCCCCTGCCACCCTCCTCCCTGCGACGCAGCCCCGCCAAAGTTGCACACTCGCTAGCGGAAATCACACAAAAGCAGAGGATCAGCAACAGCCACAGGCATTACTTCATTTTTTTCCTGACTTAGCTTTGCCCTAACACGTGTAACAACTGCGGTGTCGGTTCAGGGCTGGGGAGGATCTGGGAGAGACGAGATGTTCTAGGTTCGGCAATGTCGCTGTGCCTGGCTTTTGCCTCTCTGCTCAAGTCATGAAACCCCATCTGTGCCTCAGAGTCCCCATCTGTCAAGTGGAGATGATTCTTCCCCGCCTCAACGCAGATCTTTGTGACGATTACTTTATAAGCACTCTCAGATCCATAGGAAAGGCAGCACAGAGAAGCAAAAGGCATTACTAAGGCATTAAAAACATACAATGATTTTTCCACTTGGGAGATTTATTTTGCAATATGTATCAGTAAAAAATATATTCACTTACAAGGTGAAGGTGGAGGAAGAAATAAAGAAGCAAAACTAGAGCCCCGCTGTTTTTCCTTGCTCCTGTCTATAATTCATCTCATACTGCTTTCAAGTGACTTGAATGTCCTGTCATCTACCCTCAGATTAAATATTTTCATTTGTGGGCAGATGAATAAATTAGAACGGGGTTTACCTGACTGCTACAGCACTTTTCTCCTTATTCCACTTGCCTCCTCTCCAATCCTCCAAGTGCCTTTTATCAATCTCATTATGACATAGTTTAAATAAAAACTGAAGTTAGACAACCTCAGAGCCGGGATCGCTTCCTTTACCTAACTTGAAGTACTATGTCATTTGTAGGTTTACAAAACCAAGTTCAACATACTGCAATGGGTTTCCAGCCAGTACAAAATGCTGCAGTCAACGGAAGTACGGCAATTTACACAAGCAAAAAGTCTCCTCCATCAAATACAAAATTTTTCACATTTTAAACTCATGGCATCTAATAGACCTTCTGTACACTCCTGATTGCTCTGTCATAACCTGAACATGACAGTCTCTACTACTCCACAAGTACTCCTCACCCATGAGCCTTCAGAAACTATTTATATGGTATCAATCTCTCCCTAGCTTTACATTATGAATGAGCCACATGTAACAAATTATAGAATGTTTTAAGAAAATTAAAATGCCAAACATATTTTTCTTCTTTGAAAAATGCTAAACAAAAATCTGGGTCTTCTGCCTCTCTGCATGCATCACTGCCAACAACTACAACCTGATCTGTAACACCAGAAAATTACAAACAGTAGGAAGAAAAAAAGAGCCTGCCTTGAATGAGACCCACTCTCACTCTGCTGCTACACGAATAAGCACATTAAAAATGTAAATAAGACTAGGATAAGGAAAGGGTTTTGAGGAAAACAAATTACGACCGAGACTCCAATTATTCATATAACAAATATTTCAGAGTGTCGCAACTAAATGAAACCTAGTTCTCCAGCCATTCCAGTAATCATCTACTCTAAACAAACCTTCATACTTCATTCCTAAAACTATATAAAATTACCTAATTCTCCTATTATAGATAGGAGAACCTATCTATAGTACGGAAGGAACAAGCGAGCCCTGCGTGCCCTTACCAGACTGTGCTTCGTTGGCAGTGTTGTGTGGGATAAATCTCTCCTCTTCAGATCTCTCTCTTTGCTTCCTGTGCTTATCTTATGCAATAAACACTAAAATAAGAGTTTGCTTGCCCTTTCCCAGCTGTCTTTTCACAACGACACTGAACTGTTGGGTCATATCTGCCTTCTTGTAAACCTCATTAAAAGTAAAGAAATAAAAATGGAAAACGTTTTTACCCCACTGTCAGGATCTACTTACACTGAGGGTTGCGCACCTGGTGTCAGACGTGCATTGCTGCAGCTCACCTGGCTCTACACGCTCCATCTCTTGGCACAGAGGGATGGTATCAGTGAATGGCAGAGATGTACCTCCTTCTGTATAACAAAGAGAAGTTAAAAACCCAATCGATAGGATTGTCTGGCATGGGAAGCACCCAAAGCTTTCATTGGATACGTGAGGTCGAAAACCTAAAATGGTTCACATGAAGCTAGACATGAAATCTTCAGCAACAGCAGAACTTGAATCAAATTGATCAGAATCCTTGGCCAACATCTGAGCACCTTTTATCTTGTGCAAAATGCATGTTGATGTTAATTTTTGTATTTGCATTTAAATGCAATGTATATAAATGGCATATATATATGTGTATAAAGGTATATTCCCGGGAACAGGTAGAAACCTCCACAGAAAGAGGAAGGCTTTTGCAGCCGTTGGCCATCGCCAACATCCACCATGGCAGCTGAAGCACAGTACAGGCAGCTCTGCCTGCTCTGCCGTCAGTTCAATTTCCAGAAACGAAAAAGCTCTAGACATCTTAGCTGAGCCAGCCATTTTTAATATTCCTGCATGGGTCTTTCAGACCGATTCCTGCCTCCAAGAGAAGTGATTTCTCTCCTTGTCCTTACCAAATATGTAGAGCCGACCTGGAAATTAAAGCAAGGAAAATAAGGGAAACTAATTGGTTAGTCAGCTCTTGAAAAACACCCATATCACGTTGTTATTTAAAACAATACGTTTGTTTATATTTAGGCTTGTTTCCCTTCTCTTTAGGTCTCTGTAGTTTCTGCTGCCAAAATAAAGCCCAGATGCTTCTTCCCTTTGTTACTACTGACGAATTTGCATTTCCAAATGCAAATCCTGTCCAACGAGAAGCATTTGCTGTCTCATTTATTGAAAATGAAAACTTCTTGAGGGAGCAAGAAAACCAATCACCTTGGGTAACATCTGGCAATGCTGAATTTCATAGATGAAGAGCAATCCTAGAAGGCCTGACCTCCCTCAGGTGTGTTGCTGCTCCCCATCACTAGCACAGTCCAGAGCTCTCCCTGCCTTTCTCAGCCTATTCCAGAAGCTCCCCAGGAGGCCTCTGCTTGCTGCAGAACAGCCTATCCTGCTCCGACATGGTATGTATTTCTAAATATATTCCCTGAAGGGATCTTAGAGGCAGTATACTGATAAAGCCATATTCTTCCCAAGCCAAGGATATGGGGAACTTACAACTCACCGCACAGCGCTCCATCAGCTTATGTTCTCTTGGCCTTTGACAAACCAAAATGCTGTTTCAGACCACGCAGCACCGCATACTTATGATCATACAAAGAAAGAGACTGTAAAGGTGTACCTTTCAGCATTTAATAACATCAGGGTGAACAATTCTCGGCAAAATTAGGAAGAAAGCGCTTTCAGTGCTGAGCAGCATAAAGCGTATCCACGATAGGCTCCTATCACACTTACAGAATTAACAAACAGCGACTTTCAGTAGAAAGCTGAGCTCTGTTGTTGCAATCTAATAATGATGTACTTTCAGGAGGGCAGCGGCCGCACATCTAAGTGCCTTATTCATAAACTTGCTTTTTATTTTGAAGATAGAACAAGGTACTTAGCGATACTGCTGTAGAGGCTAATGATAAGCAGGGCTCATTGTACATTTTGGTTCTCTGGAGCAATCACTCTGTGTTAATGCTGCATCATGGTGCTCAGCACTTGTCTCTACAATTAGGTACTCTAGAGCCCCTAATAAATCTCATCCGCACAACTGAATGCTCCAAAATGGCATATTCTACAAAGATCAGTCCTGGATCTAAATCTTTAGGGTGCATCGTGAGTCATGATAAAAATATGATCCCTAGAGACCTGTGAAAGCTTCAAGTAAGAGGAGGGGGAGAATAACACATTCAATTTAGAAAAAAATTGACTTTGTGTAGTGAATTTTCCATCTTGTTTTCCTTTCCCATTTTTATTACTTAGTAAGCATTCAGGAAAACTGGATCTTTGCTTTTGAGATATTCTGCACCTGCTGTCTAGCCTATAAAAATGCTGTTTTCAATTCAAAGCAATAAAACACTGCAATTAATCTAAATCACATCATTACTGTTGGAGCCTAGACTCACAGAATTGGCTCCCTCTACCTCAGTATATACCACTTATCCTATTTTCAAAAATATTTTCAAAATGTATTTTGTTATTCTTACCTCTTTTAACTTAATGTTATTACTCTTTATTTTATGGTTTGTATTCGGACTCACAGGCTCCATTTAAGATTAGATGTCCCAAAGTGCACAGTAAGCATGAAGCACAGATCCCTGTCATGCAGGTTCGGATGGAGACATACTCCTGTGCACACTCAAGTATCAGCAAGTAGGAAAATTAAAAACTGGAAGAAATAGCATGTGCACCAAATTCCTACAAGACTGTGATGGTCAGAAAAAGTTGTAACAGGGGCCTCTGGCACTAATGAGCTACCCATGCTGCTGAACATCTTATGCCAAGCGCTCCAGAGTCGACCACCGTACCGTGCCATCATAAATCCCTGCAGTAGTGGAAATGCAACAACCACCGTAAGCACTGACAGGGGACAGTGCAGGAGTGGGCGGGATGTAGCTGGTAAAAAAGGCTACGGTATTTCCACTGCCATGCCTGAGCAGCCATGTATTCTCTCAACATGTAAGTTATGTGCTACAAACCCAAAATATAAGCAGTTGCATCCAAAGAGTTGATCCCATGGTGGTATTCAGCAAGAACATTATATCACGTTCCATTTAAAAATATACGTGCCAAATAAAATTACCGTTTTTAGCCATTCTTGCCTGATAATTCCACATACAAATCAAATCAGAGGTAGCTTTCGCTTATATTTACCAACTCTGGAATTTCATACAGAATAGTTTTGCTTTTTTTCAATAAATTAATTTATTAACTTCCATGTTCTCCATTCTTCCAGTCATGCAACAATACTTACAAACTCTGGTTCCTGCTGTTATGAAGATACAAAAGTGTGGACCAACATCAACGTGCGGTTCCACAATGTACAGTGACAGAAAAGAAGTACAAAAAGATTCCCCAGGAATTTCCATTTAACTTCACAAAGAGGACTTCTCCCCAGAGGTTTACAGTGCCAGAGCGTACGACGTTACACCTGAAGGAATACAAATGAACAGGTAACAAAGATGCTACCTGTGGCTACACCAGAGAATGAATCATTCCTTTTATCAGATTTCCTATTCTTACTTTGAATAAAGTTTGCCAGATTGTCTGGACTCAAATACACGTACAAATTCTGATTCTGCACTAGGAATGAAGAAGCTGGAAATTCATATTAATAAGCTTAAAAGCAGAAGCAAGAGATAGACTGTTCAGTGGAAGGTCAATTGAGTACTGGCCAAGGAAAATAATTCAATTCCTCTTTTTTTCAGTACATGCAGGACTAGGACATAGCTGTGTCCCAAAAGATGACTTTTATTAATTACTTAGCAAGCTGAACATTGAACCGTGGTCTGTGGCAAAGCCACTAATAGCTAGACCAACTTATGCCCACAAGTAAGCAATGCTTTTCAGATTTCTTTTTTTTAAAGATTGTTAAAAGCTTCTGAATTCTGTCTGTATTTCAGGTGGCATCTTCCAAAAGTCCTCAAGTGGTACAACTCTGTCTCCCAAGGCAATTTTACCATGGATTTGGATAGTTAGCCTGCGCTAAGTGATTTTAGAAGCCTGCTATACTTCTTCCATCACTGTAACAATTCTGACACTTCCTATTGCAAGTAACCTCTTAAGTCTCTTTTCCAGGTCTAACACATTTTTGCATTGTTTTTCCCATAATGACTAGAGATATCAGGATGATTTCCAGTTTGGATATAAAATTCTCTCACTACTAAGGAAATTGCTCTACATACATTGCCAAAATGGGGGTATAAATAAAGTGCTGAAGTGTATGAGATGAGATGCCTCACAGCGACACAGAGGAAATTAACTTGTCTCAATTGCCCGTATTTTGTCTCATGGTCTATGTTGATGCCTTGTCGTGAGATCACCACATTGTCCATAAGTATATTATGCGATTATTCTCTCATTTTCTCTCCACTTTCTTCCTTTAATGACATCAAGAGTCTTCTACTTCCTCTGTTTTCCAAATTAACCTCTTTTCCCACTATCTCAGGTCTCTGAACCAAGCCTCTCGTATTCAGAGGAGAGCCATAAAAGATCATATGCAGTCCTGACGCAGCTGTCCAGACTCCGGTACCAGCTATCATGACATTTGCAAAATATTAGAGCAGAGCTTCCCTGGTCTAAAGCCTGCGTGAGGTGTTTGGTAGGAAGAAGTACATCATGCTTAAAAGAGGAAGGCTGGAGTACTACCTAAGAGTCAGTTTTCCCATTGTACTAAATTCAACACTTAGTAGGATGCATTTTGAACTATCAAGATGAAACCAAGATCCTTCAATGTCAAAAATCAGGACTTCAGCAAGCCTACGTGCGCTGGTAGTAGAGTGGTTCCTCAAGGAAAGAACAGAACATTTAAACCATAACTTTCCATGTTCAAGACAAGTCCTTTATTGGTCTACTGGCTGCACTAACAAACTGTATTATTTGGGGGAAAAAATATGTTGTAGAAGCCAAAACTTAAAAAGAAGCCTTCACCTACATTTTTTATAGAGTTTGCAGATTTTTTGGAGTGAGATGCTATAGAAGTGTAATCTGCAGATTTTTTTGAAGAAATATCCTAGTCCCTACTTAATTTCCCTCTGGATCTTTACATCATCAAGAACAAAGAATGCTGGAGAGACATTTTTATTTCCAAAATAATCAAGTTTCTCTTTACTACGGACTAAGAAGTTAGGAGAAGTTATTATAAAAATTAATCCATCTGAAGCACAAAGTCTACTGCATTTTTTTCCCATCTTATCTGTATGCTCAGGCCTAACTCATAAGATTCCCAAACATTTTATACACACACTTGCTTCTGGTTTCTGAGACTTTTTTCTGGCTGAACTCTCCTTGGCACAAGATCAGAGGATGGGAAATTCAGACTAGAGGGCTTTAAACTCCCCGTTTCTCTGCAGTCTCAGCAACGCTAATGTATGCTCAGTCCAGAGGGTGATGGGCATCTGTACAGCTGCTGGTTCCTGTAAGACAACAGAAAATACAACATGGTCTCTTTATTCTGGGGAATGGAGGACAAAACAGATTAAACTCCTATGATGCATGTCAGTGACAATGTAATAATCAAATGAGAAGTTCTCTCCCAAGTCTGAGCTCAACTCAGAACAAGCCAGAAGACATAAAAGATGAGAGTGAGAGAGGCAAACTGGAATCGAGTATTTTGGCATTAATGTTCTCTTTTTTGGGGTTAAAATGTAGATCAGAAGAGGGGCAGAAATAGGAGCTGTGAGAAACTGAAATAGTTTAGAAAGTAAAAACCAAACAAAAAGAAAACAGGAAATGATTCCCATATTCAATTTATAAAAACATGAATGAGCCTCTGATATAGGATAGGTAGGTTATTTTTTTCTTTTCTGTTAAATCACAGTGTTGCAGAAGGGCTTTTCAGAAAGTCAAACTCTCATAAATAGAACTATGCCAGCTTGAGTTTCTCGGCATTTAGCAACACTAATTGTCCCTTTTTTCCTTGCTGCTCTTTGCCATATTTCTTGAAAAACAACAGCTGTGTTTATTCAAATAGCAGTATCCTGATGACTTGATGATAGGCTAATCTGCAGGAATTTCAAGTGTGACTGTCCTGTAGGAATCTTTGCAGAGCACCACACAATTGCCTTTGGATGACACAAATCCTTGGAAAGACTTCCATACTTTCGGCCGGTCTGGAAGGCTACCCTTCTCCTGGTTAGTTCACCAAATTTCTTGAAGCATGCACTGTATTTTTCAGGTTCTGTGGAATAATTTCCTCATGCATCAATGTCAGAAAGTAATTCCACAACATAAACAGTTTCCCTGCCATACAGTCTAACAAGAGGGATGTAGGCAGTACATCGAATTACAATTGAAACAAGCCTCAGCATTCGTCTGGAAATCAGGGCTATAAATTCAGCGGGACTGTCAGTGTTCTCCATGAAACAATGCAAGCTTCAGACAATATGATATCTTAGTAAGCAGTTTACATAATATATCAAACGATCCAGAAGAAAAGCAACCGTATGAGAGCAACTGAACTAATCACATGTATTCAAAGAAGGTTTCAGGCAAGCGCACAGACAGCCACATCCGTGTCTACTGTTCATATCGGAGGGGAACGCCTGGCTAACAACTGATCACAAAATGTCATTTACTCAGCACTTCTACTAAGGAGGGGAAATTAGGATAAAAGAAAATTTTCTCCCCACCTAAGTCCCGTGTTACTGGACCTGTATTTCAAAAATAATAGGTCTTGATGAATACAAGATGGTTCTGATAGCCCAGCTTCTCAGAAAAGCAGGTAGTGCTTGCATTTTTCAAAAACCAAACACAGTCTTTTAAAAAGACAGAACACATTCAGATCCATGCCCAGACAGAAGGCATCTTAATTTCATCTGCTACATTTTAGGTAGTTTGGGCAAATGTTTATTTATTCATAATTTATTGTAGAGTTGTTCCCTGATCCTACCAGCTGGATTACTGGTTTCTACAAAACTGCCCCTCTCCAGCTGATACACTAAAAACTCTTTGGGGAACTCCAAAGACTCCCTGAGCGCAGCAAGAACGTGACTGCAAAAGCCTTTTGCAACCCAGTGAAGAAGAAAGATTTACAGACGTGCAGCGGAGCCCACTGTACTCCTTTAGCTTAGCTGCCAGTATAACTTAGAGCAAAGCTTCATATTATATTTAATTTAATATAACCGTACTCGGTCACCAAGAGGTCTGGAAACTAAAGCAGATCTACTGCTTTAAAACCAGACAGCAGTTAGATGAAAATCAAAAGTAATGTGGCATTACACGCATAGACCATAAGAATAATGAGTAACCACCTCCATTTGTAAAAAGCTCACCTTACATACAGTCAAGTTTGCCTAGTTTCAGCTTCTAGTCCTAGAGTGCACTATACCTTTGCCTGCTAAATAATGTTTTATACACCACATAGTTTATTATAGGTGAGGTCATTGCACAATT
>NW_009595145.1:54004-77173 GCF_000690535.1 Cariama cristata | reverse complement strand
TGGCTTGCTTGGAAAGATCTGTGGATTGATATTGAAAGGCCACAATAAGGTCTCCCTGGAGCCTTCTCTTCTCCGGGCTGAAGAACCCCAACTCTTTCAACCTTTCTCCATAGGAGAGCAATTCCTGCCCTCTGACCATTTTTGCAGCCCTTCTCTGGACCAGCTGTAATAGGTCCATGTCTTCCTTATACCAGGGACCCCAGAGCTGGATGCAGTTCTCCAGGTGAGGTCTCACTGACGAGCTTCATACTCTTGGTCGCATTAGAATATTTAAGACATTGGGGCCTTCTGCTCTATTTGCCTGTTATTTTGACATATAATTCGCTGTTCAATGAAGGCTGCGCCTACTTTTGTTTCCGGCTTCAGTGGCCTTAAATGCAATTGTGCAAAAACTACAACCTATTAGACAGGATTGGTTGTAATGGTCCTAGTGGGTAAGGAGAGCACAGCTTCCAAAAAGGTTTAGCAAGTACAGCTTTCTTTTGGAAATGCAGAATCACAATGAGTAATATCTCATACAGTTTTACAAACAAAATTGAACTTGTTTAGAATTATTTTTATTACTCATTTTCATCCAAATATGCCAGTTTGTCAAAATAGACATTTTGTGGTAAAGTCTGATTTGTTGAGCATCTTGAGTGATTTTTTTTGTTTCCATTTCAGGATTACCTGAAAACACTTGAAATGATTAATATAAATTTTCTTGATTCATTTAGGACTTTGTTCTGAACTGCAAGCTAATCGCAGTATATAAGCAAAAAATACGGGAAAGCAGGTTCACACTCCAACAAAACTTTTCCCTTGGCCTAAAGTTAGTTGGGAAGTGAATTTATAGATGATAAAAATATTTCTGTCTGATTAGGTGAAAAGACAAAATCTAAAACCATCAAAAGGCTCCTGAAATGGGGAAAAGCATTCCTCGCCCACCTTCAGAGATCACAGCTTCTGCTGAAACAATGAAAACCACTCAGAACATGATCAAAGCAGCTCCTCCAGCTCCTAGAGCTTTAAATAAAGCTGTGGAACAGCTTGAGCACAGTTTAAGTGCTGATGCTCACCTTTGTGTCAGGCGGGATACTTGGCACCTGAATATGCAGCTGTTTTGTGATGGGGGTGTGAAATTCCTTGGTCTGATAGTTACTGAAAGAGCCAGTGCTGGGCTTTGGTCCTGCCAGGTGCTGAAGGCTTTGTTCAGGCAGGGAAGTATGAATATGATAAGCTGCAGAGAGATGAGAGAGTTGAATTTTTCTCAGCAAAACCTCCCTCTCAGCCTTGTAGCTCTGTGGCCAGCTCGTGTTGTCAGTAGCTCGTAGTCGCACAGCGAGTCACGCAGTGACTTGATAAAGGAACCCGTTGCACCAGGGTCCTTGGCAGGCCAGATTGTCCAGATTGTGGTGTCTTAGTCGGTATCAGTGGTGTTTATTGGCTGATCCTATGTGCTTCAGACAACATAATGACCTACATGTGATCTCTGGTGTTGACAGAGCTTATCTGCACGTCAAATCTACATCACTTTGGGAAGCTGATGTGGTGGCAGGAAAACTTACTCCTGACATGGTCTGGGCCCCTGGGCACTCTCCTGTTATCCCTGTGGTAGGAGAGCATTTTGTGAGTTGGTCAGAAGCCACATTGCTCTCAGTGCACCCGTGTGATGATAGCCACCTGAGCTCTCCTGGCATTGACCACCCTTGGCCATTGAAACTTGATTCTGACATGGTTCTTCCATTTCCGTCTCTTGCAGCACCAAACGAAACCAGCATCTCCTGGTTTATGACAAAGTCTCCCTGTAGCCCCTCAGTGAGGTGAGGACTTTGTGTTTTAAAAAGTGTTCATCCTTAATATTTTTTTGTTATTCTTCTGAAGTAAGTTAAGCAGACTCTAGACTCACCATCTGAAGACAGGAGGAGGAAACCAGATGAAAGAATAGTGACTGTGATGCACAAACTCCTGTGCAAGTTTATGGTTTCCTCTTCCCCTGATGCAAGAATATAAATAAAAATACAGCTCTCAAAGTATTCCTCAGCAGGATATAAGAGAAGAAAGATTAAGTTTCAGTAGGCCACCTTTGTATTCGAATGTGGTGTTTGCTGTCTCTTCTCAAAGCGATATTAGCTGTTCTGCAAGCTATAAAAGAATTTTCAGCTGCTTTGTCTTGCTGGCTTTCATTGCTGTTTTTTAATTAAAGCTTAAGGAATTAAATGAACCAGGGATGCTGGGGTTACACAAGGATGAGAAAAGATCAGGCAGTCAAATCCACTGAGGTGCAATGGGGCACAGACTGATTCTCGGATTATCATACTCAGTGATTGTTTTTTTCCAGTTTAAAGCATAAACATTAATGCATTTTAAGCATCTGGGTCAGACTGACAACGTACAACTGCCTGGGAGAATTAGATCTGAAACAGATTGGGAGCTACTTTATTAAGATTTTGGGTGTGATTTGCAAAAGATATTACAGCAGAAGGCTTCTTTCTGCTATATCATTTTGCACTGGGAATGGAGAAATTAATAATCAAATGCTTAATAAGAGATATACCTATTTGGAAGTGAGAAGCTACTGCATGAGGCATAATTCTAACTGATACAGCAGTATATCTATTTATTAGGCACAAACATTTGTAACATTGATTGTTTTGTTTACAAACTGTGGTCACATTGTGTAATTCAGCTGTAAGCTGCCATATTTAATTGAGGTAGGGGAGGAAATGAAGCTATCAGCCACGGTCCTAATATTTACAGACATGGAGCTCTACTTTTCCATTACTCTTGTAATGGATGCAGTTTTGAATTAATTTTTAGGACTGCCAGGAATAGCAGCATATTGGATTCTCTTGCTATTTTATTTTATGTTCTGTGTCCCTGCAGTGTCTCTTGATTGCTACTCATTAGAAGCAAGCTACACTTGTGTTTACCAGAACAAAAATACTCCCCTTCCTCATTGCACCTTGCGATCCAAACTTTGCCTTGGATTTAAAAAGATGCAAATTAAATATTTAAAAGTTTCAAAGACTGTATCTTCTACCATTTTAAACAATAATGAGCCTTTACGATGAGCTGGGAGGATTTTAAAATGTATTTCATACGCCATAGGCAACAGAACTGTGGTTATTCCTTTGCCTCATTTTCTTTTATGGGAATAATAATACGTGTTTATCTGGAGACAAATATCAGGATTTTATTTCCCTGGTGTGGTGGGGTGACTAGATAGGTAAAGTGCTAACCTGGGGCTTGGGAGAGCCATGGTCTGTTTCCAGCTCTGTTAAAAAACTGGGTTTTGCCTTGGACCAGACTTATTAATATGTGTCTGTGCAGCCCACTTGATTTTATATTAAGCCTATACTAGCAACCTAGGATGCCCTCGATTTCCTGCAGATCACTGCAATGCATGGTAGCGCTGAAAGCTGGTAGAGCATGGCTGGGTGTAGATGATGACTGTGCACCAGATGCGTGCAGGGGACTTGGAGGGCTCAGGGTAGGCTCTTTGGTTTAATCTAATTACTGGTAACTCGCCGCTGGGGTAGGCGAAGTCCTCTGATTCATTACTTGTGTCAGCAAACAAACTGCATGACTGGAGTGCAATAGGTTCAGAGATTCTGTGAAGCTGAGCATCACCGAACTGTACGCAACTTTGCTGGTGCGAACGGGTATAAACACGCTGGCTTTGAAGTTATCCCTGTTTATGCTACCAAGATGAGGATTCTGTTCAAGGACCCAGAGAAGTGTCACATCAATGACAGTCCAGTTTTGGGGAGTTTCAGAGAACATTTTGCTAGTCTTCTGGGCTCATTCCTCTTCAAAGCTCAGCTATTGCAACTTGATAGATACCTATGTAAACATTATGGCAGTGGGACCTGAGAGTGGTCTTCATGCAGTTCAACTGAGCCATTTTATTTTGAAGGCATTGAGCTGTGATGTTTGGATAACTATATTGGAGCACTGCTTCTAATAGATTTTGCAGAATACGCAGCAGCTCCAGGTGCATCATATATATGTCTTTGTGTAAACTCACAATTGAAATGTTATTATAACATGACAACTGCAAGGAGTGAAAAACCAGGGGGATCTCAGGAACTCCTTGGCATTTACTCCATTAGACCCTGAAAGGAGTTTGGGTTTGCAGAATCTTAAGAGAACTGTTTCTATAGATGTTTCCAGCCTTGAACCTCTCTACAGCATCAAGCTCTGGTCTCTGAATGGCTGCCCTTTAAAACATCTCACTTGGAGTCACTGGGGAGCTGATCTAGACTTCACTAATGTCCTGGAAGTGAAAATTCATAGATCCTAGTAGCAATTGCCTGAACTAAATTGTGTCTCATACACAGCACTATTGAAATGTCAACACAAGACTTTTATCCCAGTAACACAGAGGGACAGAAATTATTTATCCCTGTAACTGTCAGTTACTTGTTTGGTAATCTGGCTACAGCATAAAGTTTCAATTTACTATGGAAAATAATGTGACATTCTCATATTCTAATTCTTTAGTTGGAGCTGGAGAATCTGAGTTGCTAAGAGACAACATTTTTTTTTTTTTAATGTGACTCTTCTTCATAGTTTCCTAATTGATAGTCAAAGTCTAGTGTTTATATAATGCTATTTTCAGCAGACCAAACATTGATTGAATCTTATCTCCTCATTGTACAGAGAGGAGGAATGAAGAAGGGGAAAATGAAGCAACCTCTCCAAAGACGACAGCAGGTCAGCAGCTGAATGGGGAGAGCCGTCCTCTGGCCTTTGCCTCCTCCAGCAGCTCAGGTCCCGGGCGTGGTAGAGGTGATGCCGCATTGCAGACCCACTGAAAGTACAAATACGCAGACAGTAGGAGGAAAGGTTCCAAGCTCTTCCCTTTCCTTCTGAGTTTCTCTGTCCTACCTTTGAGTATCCTTGTTACTGAGGTTTCCATTGGCAGCTACCTTCCCATTGTCAGCAACAGGGCCATTCGTATAGATCTCACGAGTCACCATTGCCTCTTTCTGAAGGTTCTTATTTATATAAAACAGCGTACCATAAATACTATTCTTGCCTCAAGTGCTCTTGTCATTTTTTCCCCAGCATCAGTCACTGAATTAACTTTATTGCCCATTCTTCTATGTGGCCTTCCAATAATTCACTTAGCTGTTTGCATATCTCTCAAAGTACACCACTCTAGATAGACACAGTGCATAAAAGGCAGCTTCTAGATAAACACATGGACATTTTTCCATGGCGTCAATGGTAGTCAAAAGCTTTATAGTCAGGCTTCAGAGTGCAAATGGTGAAGCAGCAATGCTATGAGTATATGTTCCCACTTTTCTTATGCATTTCTTTTTCTCCCTGGAGGCTCTTGGCTGCAGCCAAAGAAATATCTTCATTGCACCTGAGAAATAATAAAATACTATTAACATTTATCAGTGCCTTAGCTTTGTGAAACTCATTCTAAGCTTGCAGTGTAATGCTGAATAGGACAAACAGGATGAGAGATGCTGTAATTAGTGTGTAGGTAGTTAAGCTCAATAAGTCTGGTTTCAATGAAAAGGTTGCTGTAGTGCAGCAATGCTCATTTAAATTGTCCACATTTTTTTAAAAAAACTTTCCTCACTAACATTTGGTGTGGCTTAACTTTTAAAATCAATTTTTTAAAAGTGAAATGTTATTTTCTCATGAACTCAGAGGTAGTATGTAGACCCTGTGTGTATTGTACAGGATCATCTATGTTTTAAACTTCTTGGAAATAAATCTTACAACCAAGGCTACCCTAAAAGGATCACATTAGAGAACCAACATGTCTAATATTTTGCATATGCTTTGGTTCAGTTAAACTTCAATTCCAGAAAACCACTTATGGACAGGTCTCCTATTAGGCCACTTTGCTTGTAATATGACTATGACTTGCCAGCTTCATTTTATATTTCTGTTATCATCCGTATGGATCACAACATTAAATAATATTTTGAGTGACACAACCAATTTGATCTTGTCACTTGTGTTAATTTTGTGACTTTCTTGCCTGTATGTGTGTTGGTCTTGTGTTTCAGGGATCCCTGGTATTAATATCCTCTTTACTTAGATCTCTGACACTTTATTTGTCTTACATTGATTTTTTTGCTGGCAATGAAAGTGAAGAATGCTGCACGAATACCTCTGCATATGCACATCCACATGCAGCTTCACCTTTACTCCATAAAAATGCATACATTGGTGGTCTTTGTAGCTATTGATACACTCATTTTACTTTCATTTTCTCCCCTTTTCCCTGCAAACTTTCCCTGTGAATGCTAATAAGACGGCTTCAGGTATGCTGTGTGAACAGGATGCTCTTCTCAAATTTCTCTTGGGTGAACAACTACTGTTTCTCATCATGACCCCTGCCTGCTGCAATCAAACTCCAGAATCATTCTGCTCTGCACTTTGATTGAATCCTCAAATTCGCGGCAGTGCCTGGCCACGAACTCAGCATCACAATCTGCAGAGTCAGTCACTGATGTGCTGAACCCTCTGCTAGGACCACTAAGTGTAATTTATATGTTTCAACACTTTCTCAGCCTGAATGCTGGAAAATAAAGTCACAGGGAAATCTGGCAACCAGTGCTGTGATTCCCAGCGAGAGATTTGTCCACCAATTAATCAGCTAAAGTATGCTCTGGTGGTATATTCATGGTGTATATATATTCAGGCTGTTATGACATGGAAGGTTTACTTTTCCTTTTTGAGTATTGCATGTCAGTTCTCATCCTCTTTGTTCTTTTATTTCTGAAATATAAGGTATTTAAAAACACACAGTTACCACATAGAATATATACATGTATATTTGCAACCTGTCCAATATGGAGCTTGAAGACCAAAAAATGGAGGAATTTAGCTGAAAGGATAGATCACAAAGCTCCTATTGTGCATACTGTCACTGTTTCCTTTTTTTTTCTTCCTTGGCCCCAGCAATGAAGATTTTGACAATGATTTTGAATAAGGCAAATAATTTCCCCAAACCTATGTTTGAAATTATGTTGCTTTGAGAAAAATTATATTTTCCTTGGCAGTGTGGTCACTGAAATTTGTCTGAAATTTTTTAGGGATAGTGTATGGATTGTCTCATACAAGGAAAAACTAGGTCAATCAATATTGTGGCTTCTGGTAGACTTATAGGAAAAACAAAAAAACTCACGGAAACCTCTGCAAACCTCATAGAAAAGATCCATAAGCTGCTTTAGTCCTTTCATAACTTGTGTTACAAGGCAGTGTATAAGGACAGTTTCCTTTCCTCTGCAGCATTTTCTCCCACACAACAGCTTACCCCGGAAGCTGCAAGTGGTGAGTAAAGAGATGGGAGAGGCTGAAGCAAAATTAATGCTCTTTTATTACAATGTTGCTGTTTTCTTCAAGGAAAATATGTTGTCTTGTTCTTCATATTCAGGTTGTGATTTGACCGGTCTCCTGAAGTTACCTGCTGATGGAGGAAGGCAGCAACATGATCTTCTGGACTTGAGTACGGAGGGCATAGCGGTACAGGCACGCGGCTATCAAACAGATAAATGGGGCATCCTAGGTGGGCCCAACCCAGTTTAGCTTTAAACTAACGAATCCTAGGGACTAGTCAACAGGATTGCATCATCAAGAGGGTAGCAACAGGACTGACGATACAACTGCATGAGCTTTAGCTTGTGACACCAGTCCCTGATAAATCTGTGCTGAGGACAACTATGAGTTTGTACTGCTAAGAACCTACCTAGACACCAACTATGTAGGTCTGCAACTTGCAGTACCAGCTGCAAGTATATTATGAACATAACAGAAAATGCGGACATAACATTTGTAAACCATATAGGTTTTTACTGATGTTTTCTGGTGTCTGAGATTGTAGCCATGCACTGATTTGGATTGTTGGTAACATCAACAACTCTTCTGAGTTGTAGATCTGGACATAATAAAAAAGTCTCCAGCATATGTGACAACATATTAGTATAGATCCTTAAAAATCTGTTTTGTAAAAAATATGCTGCCAAACACACCTTTCTTATGGGAGAAGTTATTTGCAAGTTATTTGCACACACATATTTAGCTTAGCTCACAAAGGAGGGGACTCCTCTTGACTCACTCCTGCTATTATATTTAAAAATAGGATGTTTTAACTCATTAATTGCTTTTGTTCTTTTTAGATGATTTTCTTTATTCTTTTTCCACTTTGTATTCTTCTTACTGAAACATTTTTCTAGTGATGCTTCACAAAAGCATTGCATAACTAGTGCAATGTAATGAAGTCTGAAAAGATGGAAGCCCTTGCTTTTGAAGTCATAAAGCAGTAAATACAGAAACATTGCAAATTTCCCACCTCATCAGACCCTCAGTTTTAAATCAAAGATAGTAATGCAGCTGATTTCTAGAGCAGGTAATTCTGACTATGAACACAGCATCATAAGTCTCAGATTGATTGTCCTTGAATTTTTCATCACCAGATATGGTATGATACTGCATATTCGAGCCATTTATTTAGTCACAGCATTTAAACCCAGAACACAACCATCCTAAAAGCTAAGAATATTTAGATATCTTTTCCAATGTTATCTACAATTGTATTACGCAGCTGGGATATATGAGGTTTAAGCAAAGGGAAGTGTAATGTGCCATAACCTGCTTCAGGTCCAGCTTTGAAAGAAAGGGGTCGTGTGGTTGGAGGCAGAAGAAATAAGAAAAGAAGGCTGTTTTATGAAGATGTTATCATAGTATGAATTCTTGGTAGAGGGATGAATAAAGTGTGAGGTCAGGACTGCCATGTATTGCAGTTTCCAACCTGGGATTTGTGTTATATCAAGTTATTCTAAAAATAAAGTTGTCCTGATGGGTTTTGTATCTATTGTTAAGGATCCCACACATCTTAAGTTAAACTCTTAGATTTGGGGCTTGAGCACTGCAAGCTCTCAATGCTGAAACATGTTTTCCGCTGATGCATCACCCTGGTCATAAATTCAGGCATACTAATGACTCCTTGCCTCTCTTGTTCACATGAGTTAATAAGCCACATAGTTGGGCAGAATATTTTTCACAAAATAAAATATAAAGCCTGCACCATCCTTTGACAGATGCAGTTTGACAATAGGATGAAGGGTAATTATTTTGGTACTGATTCTGAAAGATTCAGATCCATACACTTCAAAGGGTTAAACACTTTCTGTCTGTGCAACTGTTAGAGCTATGAAGTGTTGGAGTTGCTATAGAAACAGTGCATATTAGATTCAAATGAAAAAGAGTAAACAACCTCTTTTTATATCTCAAAGCTAAATGAAATGTGGCCCCCAACTTTTTAAGAAGTTATTATAAATACTTTTAAATCACTACAGAAACGCTTTATTTTTTTTAATAAACGAAAGCAGACAATAAAAAAAAAAAGAAAAGAGGACAAAAGCCCATGGCAATGGTTCCTCCCACTCCATTGAAGACCTCACAGGCCATGGAGGGTCATGGCGGCTTTGGAAGAGGACCCAACGCCTTGGCCGGCCACACTGCACGGTCAAGGATCCTGCAACTTGGAGCAATGCTGCTCCCCAGGTACTGATACTGATCGTCTGCCCATTGCCATTGGGAAGAGATGGTCAACGAGGTGCTGGCACAGCAAATTTTGACCTCCTGATCTCATTAAAAATCTTGTGGGCTGCTAAGCTGGCTCACATGCTATCCAAAGACTTCTGAGGGCCTTTCATCAGAGCTCAGTTTTTGTGTACATGCAACAAAAGGAAACTGATGAGGAGGAGAAAAGAGACAACAACAATAATTCCTGTTACCAATTTTTTCCTTCCAACTAGTTTCAAATTCCCATCCCTCTCCTTTTGCAGCCCTCTTGCAGCAGCTATGTGACAGGCAGAGACCTTTAAGGGGTGGTAAGAAATTTAAGTTCAAACTAGCTGGTTTTTCTTAGAGGCAAACACAGTTTTTAATTAACAGGTATGTCCTATGGGAAAATCTCTTTCCTGCAGGAAATTTTGACTTCTGTTAAGAAATCACTTCTCCTTTTCTTGTTAAAAAGTTAAGAATTTGGGGAGCAAAAGGGAAAACATTTTTAAAATAACTTTCCTAGTCAAGCCTTTCCAGACAGGAATGCTGATCACACCAGAGACCCTGCCTAATGGAAAGCTGCATATTGCTACCGACACCATGCTGGATAAATTTCTGCTTTCTTAATAACTTTTTTTTTCTTCTTGTTCATGTACCTGCAGCCTTCTGCCCAGGCAACTATTGCCACAAGTGTTTTGCTTGACCGTTTCTCAAGGGATTTTACTCTTCATTCTGTAATTTCTGGATGTGAACTTACGTTGACTGTGGGGCTAATTAATGAATCTCAGCTTATTTGGAGACTGAAGTTGGCATGTATATTGTAAAGCTGATGGTATTGTGCCTGGTGAAGCTACACAGTTGTGTTACCAATTTTATATGTATTGACAAAAACCATAATGCTGCTGGGTTTATTCTCACAGGCTGTCACAAGTTCAAAAATGGTGGGAATAAAATGTTTTGTTCAGCCCAAACCAGATTGTGATTGAGTTTTATTGCAGCCTTTCCACAGAGTGGAATAAATGCAAAACATCCCATTTGGACCAATACAGAATCATTAACTTTTCATGTTGATTTATATAGGAAATCAAAATATAAATGTATTTCCACAGATCAAGTACTAATGGGATAAAACAATTCTCTGTGTGGTTAAATAAATTTTGTGGATGTTTGATTAGTAATTAAACCACACGCAATTTTTTCTCCCTGGCAAAAAATATATGAGTAGGAAGCACTGAATGTCAGTTGTTTTGCTTTCATATTTCCTAGAGCCTTGTTTGTAAAGAGACTACTAAAACATTGCACGGTACAGATCAGTGTGCAGAAGCCACCCGTGACCTGAAGCAGCAGAAGGGCTCTTACTGCATGGCAGCAATGACATGTAAACCTGTAGACGAGCAATGAATTATATGTCTACATTTCTAGCACCGTCCTTTTCCAATTATATGCCACACAGTAAGGGACACTTCTGGGGCCAAAGTTAGAACAAATTGGTTCTTTCTTTTTTTTTCCTACCCTGACACCTTTTGCACCTCTGCAGAGGAAAAGGAGGTGTGAAACACACATGAAATAAGGTAACTTTGAAGGGATTGGTAAATAAATTGCTTGAGAAGTGGTTTTCTCGTTCAAACTTCTGCACTCTTTCAAAGTTTGGTGGCTTTTGCCCTGATGTGAGCTCCTCAAAAAGCTCCCGCTGTCCGTCAGTGCAGCTCAGGATATAGTAGGGCTGAAGAATGGGGAAGAGGAGCAACTGGGCAAAAAAATATAGCCCTGTCTGCCTTGTTACCTCTGTGCTATTGAGGGTGTGAGGGTTTGTGGTGTTGCTTTACCTCTTGCGATCCCGACATGAAAACTTTCCCTGCTGTGAGTGCTGCTGGTAGATATTTGGAGAGGGCTACCATGCACTTATTTCCACAGTCCTCCATCCATGTAGACTTTTAAAAAACGCAGACAATACTTCTTTCTCAGCCTTCAAGATACACCTGAAGCTTTTAAGAGGAGATCCAGGCAGTAGACACTGCGCAGGTCTGATCTCTGCAGTGGCCAGTGGCAATGGCAGCTGGTGGCCAGCAGCAGCACTGGGGACATTATGGAGCATCAGCTGGTTTGGGGCAGCTGGGATTGCAGCAAGGAAAGGAGATTTCAAGATTAGGTTTAGAGGAGGAAGTTAGTTGACCTAGGTGGGAAGAGACATGATCCATGGGAAAAGTGGACCAGGATGGGAAGAACAATGCTGAAAGAAGAAAACAAAGTGTTGATTGGATGAACGAGAAGGAAGAAATGCTGCTCCCAAAAAGTAGCTTCAAGGTGGAAAGCTTAGGGAAGAACATTGGACTTGATGGAGTTCTGGGGTAGTAAATAGGAATTCTGGGCTGGGAAGCCCTGAAACTTTGGCTGTGCTGTAAGACTGGTGGGAAGAGGAGGGAAGAGTCTTAAAAGGCACCTTGCCTCTTGGGCAGCTGCAACTGGGATTTATTTCTAGTGAGGGACTGTCCCCACTTGTCATCTTTTTTCCTGTTGAAAAGATGGTAGTCAGAGACTGGTCTGGGTTCATTTTGCAACGTCAGCATGTTCGTCTGACACAGGGATCATTAACACCTACAATGCCTTTAAGATCTCAGCAGGCATTGAAAGCAAACCCTCTGGATTTGTTTGAGATTAGCAGATGAAAGTTTCCCAGGAGAGATTTTCCTTTCAGCTAGAATCTATTTTCAAGCTGCCTTTTCACAGCAATCTCGCAACTCCTTCCAAGTCACTTTTATTTTGGCTTGAAAAGCTTTTAGGTGGTGATAGCCCTGGTTGGGGAGGAGATAATAGACTCTGCAATGGCTTCAGTGATGTTCACTTTCCTTTAAACTGTGCACAAGGAGCACTCAACCATATCCTTTAACGAGAAGCCCTCGTTAAAACACCTGAAGTAAGGAAATATAGCAGGTCTCAAATTCACACCACTGCTATAGAAGCTTTGATCTTTGATATACCTATATGTATATTGTATTTGCAATGCAAAGATTGCTGATATGAGGATATTTGTCAAATGCTAACATTGGATTGCAGGCAAGTATCCACAGCCACGGGGAGATTTTCTCACTCCTCAGGGAAGCGTCAGCTCTTACCGCGCACACAGTTATTGTGGGTGCTAGATCACAAAATAAATGGCTCTGGAAACCATACCCCAGTCACACAGTGCTGTGCACTGAGCCAGAGGTAAAGTTAAACACTTGAATAAACACATAGTCCTATATGTCTTTTAAAACCAGGACAGTATGTTTTTGCCAGCATTTCTCTTTGCAGAAGGAACATTTCCATTAATTGCATTATGAAAATTGCTGAAGATCTTCAGGAACTCTTGGTTTGCTGCTCTGCTCCGCTCCGTGGCTGTTTCCGTAGGAGAGGAGGAGCGAGTGACAGAGGTGATTGCCTGTCAGAGCAGGGATTTGGAGTGAATGACTCGGGTTGTTAACATGACAGAGTAGGGCTGCTCCCGCCTGCCAGCTGCATTTGGCTTCTGCGTGTCACACTTACTTCTATGGATTTTTAGCTTTGGTTTATTTGCGCTGAATTTACTCTTATGGATTTTTACTTTAACTCCCATAGGCTGCTGGAAACAAGATGGTAGATTATAGTGGGGGGGAATAGTATTGCCATTTGTATTTCTTTAACTGCCTAGAGAGCAGATTTTTTTAACTTACTATAGAGGAAGAGAAGTAGCACCAGCAGTGATTACAAGAGTTAGTTTTACAGAGAGCAATAACCCCACAAGCAGGTCCGTGACCACTTTCCAAAATGGATATATGCTAAACTATTCTTCCCAGTATTTAATAGCTTTGGGAGCAATATGAGAAGACATCCATCTCTTTTCCCCATAAGCTACATGGTGACAGCTTATTGGATGGGGCACCCCTTTTTAGCCTGAACTCTGGGCTATGAAACCCATAAGGATTTAGTTACCAAAAAGTCAGGCGTGGCAGGAGCTGGCTTTAGGGTCATGATTCCTAGAGCTGAGCTTTCTACACAATTCACAGCAAGAGTCTGAACCAGCCTCGCGGCAGACAACAATGTGCTGGGAAGAAACCCCTGAAGTGGCCATGGGGCATAGGGTCTATGTGTGTTTTTTCCCCATGAGAACTTACCGAGGCTCTTTCATCTTAAAATATACAGAGAGGAGGTAGTAACGCTACCCGTTCTTATCCAGGAGTCAACACTTTTGTCTAATTTTGCACTTGGTAGACACCATAGGTTTCATCTCACATCCATACATTGTGATGTCTGTGCTCCAATTTTAAATGAGCTAAGAAAAAACCAGGCTAGCACCCTTTTTTTTTTTTTTTTTTCCCCTGTTACAGTGGGTGTCTGTCTTGGTTTTGAGGCTTTGGTTGCTCTAAGGAAAAAAGCTGATGGGAGAATGCTCTGTGTGTCTCTCAGACCTTCTGTCTCACTCTTCTCCTCCTCTCCCTATATCTTTCGAATCCAGTGGCCAATTTCAACCACAATAAAATGTGGATGAGATCACTAAACCAGTAACCTTCCTACAGGTCTCATTGAAACACATGGCTAAATAAAGCCGTGAGATGTCATTAGTTTTTCTGCTAAGCAGATGATGCATCATAAGATCAGTCTTTTTCAGATAATGGAGAAAAAAACTTGTGGGAGAAATTTTTAAAATGGCCTGGTTGTCAGAAAGGTGTCATTTACAGCTTCCCCCCGACCCAGGGGAGAGCAGTTGAACAGCATAAACTTTCTTATTTCAAGGAAAACTCACCACCATAAGTTTTCTGACTTCATGGGAAACAAACGAAAGCCAACCTCTGTTTACAGTGAAGAGAAGAGAAAACAAGCTTCCCCTTGTTGTTTTACGCTATCAAGTGGCAGAAAATTGCAGACCACTAGAAAAATAACTCGCATCCTGTACCCGCACGTACGTCCTCCATCCTTTTTACCCAGGCTTGAGACTCTCTCCCAGCACCTCTCCCTGCCTCGGGCGGGTGCAGGTGGGCAGCTCATGCCACACTACTCCTGAGCCGGTTCGCTCTGCTTGCAGCTTTAGCGGGAGCTCGTTTGAACACCATCGACTTTCCAAGCGTGTGTTTTCAACTGTGGTTACTTCTGCTGTCCTGCCAAAACCAGGAACTTCTAAATGAGCAGTCACAGAAAAACAACTTATAATATCAGCTGCTGCAGGAGGTTCCAGTGAGTTGGAACTCTATTTATTATATGCTTGAGAGACTCATGAAACGGCACAAAGCTGTGTGTTAATACATGGGCAGGCAGAAGACAGACAAGGCAGATGCTGCATTAACCACAGCTCATTGGAATTGGAGAACAGTTAGTCCCTCGCCCTGCCTGTCTGAGATGGTCAGCTTGATAGCCTCTTTATACAATCCCCAAGAAGCCTGCTGACATGCAAGCATGACTGAAATCCTTTCTGAAATAGCTGGCAAGTAGAGGAGGACTAGGTTTCTCCCATTAAGGTCCTCTAACTAACTCGCTCTCTCTTGGAGGTGGTTGTGGGTTCAGTGTCTGATCCGAAGCGGCTACCACAGGGGAAATCTGCTCACTAGCAAGTGGCTGGGACATTTAATCATCTTTGCTCTTCTGCTGGACGAGCGCAGGAAGATGCGAGCACGTGAACGAGCCTCAGTGCAAAACCAAGGCCTCCTACCTTAAATTGGCAATTACGGTGGTGCTGAGGCAAGCACCCAGTTACGGGGGTGTCAGCACACCTTTGCTCCCCCAGCTCAGCTGTGGCCAGTGACACAGGGAGAGGGGTGGCAGGTGGACAAGGCACAGTTAGAGGAAAGGATTATGCTGAAGACGAGCATGGTTCACCCCTACACTCTAAAATACAAGAGTCTTCAGAAACCTAATTCTTCCTGTTGCTCTAATTTTCACTCAGACTGTATTCATGGCTGGTTTCATATTAATTACTTTTACCCCAGTATCTATACCTTTGCAAGATGCAACTTCACTGCAGGATTAAGCATCTGTCAGGTCTACAGAAGACTTGTTCGCATTTGTCCTAAAACCCCATTTCAAATAGGTTATGAATGGCAGAAGCAGGGACTTACGATATCCATTTCCTTGTTCTAACTGAAATATTTCCCCATGCATAATACTTAATGCTATGCTCATTGTATCATTATATTTTTGTAAACTATCATCTTTGTTTCTATGAAAACTTGTACAATCATAAATCTTTGTATGTACATAACAATGATTAAGATGAGCAGCTTGAGTTTCACCTTCGGTGCCTGCAAATAAAAGCTTAGAGGATGAGACCACTTATTAAAATTAAATGAAAATTAAGTGAATTAGCTGTATTTTATTTTGGTTAATTTTTGGAGCACATATGGTATGTTATCTCTTCATATTTTAGACACATCATTTTGGGATTTGCACATGATGATGAATATTGGTAGGTTTCCCCATCTGGCACCTTATTCTGATTGAGTTGACTCAAATTACCTGAGTGTTTAAAAAAAAAAAAAAAAAAAAAGTTGTTATTAGCCAGTAAGATCAGTCTGCTACTGGAGCTGCTACTGGAGCAGCCTTCTAATAGGATCACAGCTTGTATTTCTTGTATTTTTAATCTACCTTGTTGTTAGACTATTACTTGAGCCCCTCATGTTTTCTCCCATTGGAATCGCTTTGAGACTTGTGGATCTCTGTGAAAATGTGTGACCTAGTGACATCTAAAAAGGTGGGGATTTTGGTTTTTTTTTTTTAGTTTGATCAATGTATTCTTGCTAATAATGGAACTTTTCACATATTATGTCACTTAACCAGTGCTGTAGAGAGGAGAGCAAGGAAGGCAAAGATACTTCTGATTGCTTTGTTCCAAAGTAATCCATGTATAATAGAAACAGCTGACGCGTACTGTAAATTTCTCTGATATGCATCAGACATGACACCTGCAACCCATCTGAAGAAGTAATTCATCATTACATGTAATTGCTTTTTTAACTTATGTGATTTAAAGCAATTCATTAGTGAGGTGTTTGAAAAGCCTCTCTAATAAGCCAGAACACTAAAGATTTTAAATTCTTTCTCCCTGTTTCATTCTCTACTCCCACCATCAAAATAAAGTAATATTGCATTTGTCTGTTCAGAAGGAAGATGAAGTTCTGTGAGAAATAAGTAGCAGGAGGAAAATATGAAAGTCTAGTTGAAACAAGCCTGTCCAGTTAATCATTTCACCCATTTCTGCATAAAGGATAAGCAAGACACTAGCATACACAGAATGGGAGCAGGTAATGAATTAATACAATTTTATGGAGGATCTCTGTCGTGAAAATAGAGAAAAAGAAAAACACTGGATGGGATGGGGAAAATGTCAAGCTGTTTTTCAGGTATCTTCTACTGAATAGCCTTCCAAATTTACCATAAGTCAGGCAATTGGTCTAGGTCATGTTTTGCAGATGGATCAACAGCAGCCCATCTTCAGCTGGACATCTCTGAATATGCATGACAGATGGTGTAAACACATTGGCATGTATTTTCTGGATCAGAGGGTGGTTTTCTTTTTTTTTTTTTTTAAATCTTCTATCAGTCTTTTGGCAATGTAGCTCTTGGCAGCAATAGGTGGATAAGGAGTGACAGAGTATCTGAAATAAGTTAGATTCCTTTGTTGGATTTTTATCAGAGAAGCTTTGAACTGAATTATATCTAATCTTCTTTCTTATTTCTTTGGCAACATGCTGCAACGCTAGGAGCTCATGGAGGAGAGATATAACTGGAAAAAAGGTATATTTGCTCTTTGATGTCTCAGTTAATCCAACATAACACTATTTGGTGTTTCTTATTCTGTGGAATATGGAGAAACAAGGAAATGACCATTAAAGAAATAAACCAATGAGGTCGTCTACAGATTACTGGTTTTTCCACTCAACATTGAATAGCAGACTCTGTCTGTCTTCTAAAATTGTAAGGTATTTTCTTGAAGTCAGACTGAGAAAACAGTATGGCGTAAGAGACACTAGTGAATAACACACTGCACTCGCACAAAGGGCAAAGAAATTTTGTCATTGGTATAGAAAGTACATTCACTTCTAACCTGCCTCAGCAATAGCTAGGTCTGCTCTGTCTGGGGAGAGGAGCGTCTGTAAGCATTTGTTTGTCCTCTCTCCAAACGCTTGGTGTACAACCTGTGCCGCCGGCAGGTATCCTGCCCGGGGAGATGGAGCGGCACTTTGGCGCTGCAGATCTGTTCAGTCCCACGTGTCCTGGATGTCCTACGGAGTACATACGTCTCAGATGCATTCAAGGTTTTCTTGAAGGCTTGTCATCTGCAATGGATGCCCTCCTCCATTTAAGACATGGCAGCAGTGTGGGCCACAATACTTAAATAAAATTGGCACTGAATTATACCAAGGAGGAATGTTAAAAATAAACAATAGAAATTGTTCTTTGGCTTTAGTCCTGACTTCCTCAACACCTTCTTCCCACTTCAGGGATTTGTGTGCTTTAGCAATGTGGCATTAAACACGTATTGTTAATTATTCCTCTCCAATTTCAGTGTGACTGAATGCAAGAAAGGAGAAAAACCACCTCAAAGGAAACATTTGGCCTGTTGTTTTTATGATGTTAAAGACAGATGTGGCACCTTGTGCTTTATATCAGCCAGTGCCACAACCCTCCAGAAGGCCTGAATGCTTTCTGTTTCTAAACAAATTTATCTCTTAGATTTACCATATATTGAGGTTTAAGTGCTTTGGAATTTTTATTGATTTTATTTCTGTCATTGATCTTGGTTTAGAACATGCTCCAAAAGACCTCCTGATAAGGAGAGGATTAAAACTGATAACTGAACATAAACCAACCCCATCACACAAAGTGCAACCTGCCATTGGAGGACATGGATCAGTGATGTCTGATTTTAAGATTGAAGTGCTGTCTTTTCAGTTGAAGGAAAGAGTCTCTTACATGGGGTGAGTGGCAAACCCTGCTCTCGCCACTTTGTGGTTATCTGAGAAAGGAGTAGAGGTTTCCACATCTCAGAGTTTAGCTTTATCTCAAGACCATAACACTTTATTTGCCCCTGTCAGTTGGCTGCTACTTGGACAAATGAATAGCTAAAGGTCACACCTCCCTGAAAAATTGTATTGATACTTTGAAAAAAAAATGAAAGCAGAAATAGGAAAAACAAGAATTGTCCTTTTCATTCCCACACCCCCCTTTTTTGGTGGGGGAGGGAAGACAAAGTTGTTATGCCTTAGATGAGAATGAGTGGGGCATAGTAAAGTCCTGGTCAGAACCATTGTAGCAAACTAATGGTGGCCTTTCCTTCCCCACCACCAGCTGCAGTGCAGGGACGCAGAGCTGTACAGAAGTGAAGATGCTCCATGCTTGAGTGGAGCATGCTTCCATGCTGGAGGAAGGTGGTGAGTTCCTAGTCTTTTTGTACTTGGTAGAGAACACAGAGAGAAATATATTGCAAGAGAGGATCCAACTCAATATGCTTCTTTTGACCAAAAAAAACCCCAAAAACCCCAAACAAGAAACCAGACTTTTTATAAATGCTTCTCATGGAGCCTGAGCACAGCCCAAACAGGCTACAAATTGAAGAAGGCAACGATTTAATGGAGAAAATTAACATACCTTTTACCTCCTGTTTGTTGCTGCCAACATTCATCAGATCAAAATTTGTCTGCATTCCCACTGAATCAAACATGCTGTGTCTGCTTTTAAAAATGTACCATTATATGAGTTAAATGCCTGCAATTATTTTTTATTTAGGGAGTTTCCTTGTAACAGGTAATGATTCAAGTCATCCTTTTATTTCCAAGTTCAACATTATTGTATCTTTTTTTTCAAAAATGTCTTTAAGAAAATGGGAATGAACACAGCTACCTCTTGTTAGAACCCTTTGTTTGCTGTTTTTAGTCTTTGGCTTAACGTCTTTCAAACTTCCTAAAGCCAGGACAAATCTGGCTGCACATATACATTTTAGAGGGCAGATGGCAGCAGAGGAATGGTAAATACATTTTTTCGAGCATCCAGTGTAGAAACACCTCTATCTGCCAAAGGCTGGCTACTTTGATGGAAAAGTACAAAGATCTGAACCTTGATAAGTACTGGAATTTGATTGTTCAGAAATATTAGAAGGTTGTGGCTTTATAGCTCTGTATGTATTATGTGTTTTGACACTGTCTATCAATCTCGGTTTTGCTAAATTAGTTTAAAGTAATTTGTGCAATGTATTTTACTTAACAAAGCATCGTATCAATTCAGTGGTAAACACGACTGTGATAATTTTTCTGCATCCCCTAACACAACCATTGATTATGTGCTGCTATGAGCTCAGACTACACTCTTGAATGGTCTGTGCAGATAAATTATTGACACCTTGTTGCAGAAAAGACACTTTTTTGTATTGCTGTTTGACTAACCTTGAGAGGATATGATTAGTAACAAATGCATCCCTGAGATAGATCCAAGGATATTGAAGATATGACAAATTATTCATTAAGAGTATTCAGTGGAAAGGTTATCATGATATATTTAAAGGCAGGCAATAGCTGCAATTATGTTTTAAAATATCGACCATCAATGTATAGTGTGTGGCATGACACCTCAGGCAAACGGACAAGCAAGCAAGCTGAACAAAAAAGACACCTGGATAACCCACTCACAGCAACTTTCCACTACAGTGAAAACACAGTGGTTTGTCATCCCCGAAGGAAATTCAGATATAACCACCCCTGGCAGGATAAAAAGGTGCTTTTCAATACCAGGAGAAAGGATGACTCAGTGCTGAGAATTAGCCGTGCCCATCTCCTAGATCCAGACCTGAATTTTGCCCATGAATTTCTCCTTTTGTGAGGAAATATACCTTCTGATCAGTACCCTTAATTCGTGCATGTTTTGAAAGCAAAAGTCTGAGACATGGTTAGGTCTATGAGACAATTCAGTTTAGGTGATAATTCTAATTCTGTTATGATATTTTCTGTGGATTTCTCTTTTTTGTCTCAATATTCAGCTTTATGAAGAAAAAAAGAAATTTCCCCTAACCTTCCTTCACCAACCATGGTTCTTTTTGTGTGATGTTTACAGAAGAGGGATCAGGAATGTGTCTGAATAGCCCAGACTCTTTATTCCAGTATCAGTACCTGCCTGTGACCCAGTATCCCTCCCGTTCACCCGGCTTTGTTCGATTCCTTTGAATTGCTTTAATGTGTCTCCTTTCATCTAAACTTACCCAAATAACTGGCAAACTTTGCTACATTACTGCTCCTCCCCTAGTCAAAAAAAATCAAGTCTATACATTTATGTCCGAGTATGGAAATCTTGCAGCTCCCAAGTGTTCTGGTTTTTTTTTTTTTTCAGTGATTAAAGTAAATAATTTATTTCTGCTATTTTACCTCTTCTTGCAAGACTCCTGTGCTTAATGCTCTCTAGGGAGCTTGACAAAAGGGTTTTGAAAATCCAAATATATTACTTTGACTAATTTCATCCATTATTTGTTACTATTCTCAAAGGATCCTAAGAGAACAGAGGACCCTGATTCTTCCACATGGGTTTGCCCTCATGGCAACACACGCTTTTGCTTAGATTGCAAGCCTTTGGGCACAGGGACTGCCTTCTCTGTTATTTTTTGAAAAGTACATCACTTAGCCAAACAAGGTCCTGACTGAAGTACTGAGGCATTATTAGTACATTAAAAGCACTTATGTCACTAGTTCTAGTTCTGCTAATTCTGCTAGTTCTGATTATTCTGCTTGTTCCCCGATATCAAAATTAGGCTTTGTATATCGTTCTCAGATATCCTCATAGGCTTTTTTTAAAGGCAAGTATAGCACCAAAGTAGCTTCTCATCAGCTGAAAATAGGTGGCTATAACCTGTGTAGCAGCTGTACATACACCAACAGAAAGAGTACTACTAACTTTTAGGTTTTTTTGCAGTCTTGAGACTTCCAGCACTCCAGGGAATCTGACAAAACCAGCAGGAGTAATTAGGAAATCATTCTACACCAGAATGATTTCCTAATTATTCCTGTTTCATCTTACAGCTGTGATTATTGCGCTTTTCTGTTTGACTAGCTTTGCTTTCCAGGTCCTGCAAGCTCCGTTAATGGTCCCTTCTAGCCTTAGCCATTCTGCAGTTCTGTGATAATAGCTTAACAATAGGTATGTCTTCAGCCTGTTCTCTCTGTGTTGTTTATTGTTTCAGGAGGACACACTAGGAGCATGTAAGAGTCTCTTGCTGAGAGGAACCTCTGACTTGAGGGTAATTTTTCTTATTTCCCTTAGAACTCAAGAAGCAATTGTCTGAGCACTTCATGTACATTTACATCCTATTTAAAGCAATAAAAACAACTTAAATTCTTTCTCTGTTAGCTTTGCAGTCAGTTCGCCATGTAAGTAACACTAAAAAGATTCATTGCAACCTCAGACACAAAGCCACATTTGTTTTGTGCAACGAGATTCTTCAGTAAAGAAAACATTTGGGACACTCATATTAAGCCCTGATAGCCAAATTAGAGGAAACTGCTCCTGAATAAACATACTGAATGAGCCATCCTTCCATGAAAGAATGAATTTTAATTATTTTTTTTTCCCTGAAAGCGTGACTGCCTTGAGCAAAGAGAGGAGCTATGTTGTTTTATCCCTGTGGACTCTGTATTAATCCAGCTACGCAGGCAAGAAAACAGCACTTGCCCTTTGTAGAGCCCCATACTGTTGGGAATTTGTGATTACAGTGTATACCATGTATCGAAGAACTTTAAACCTAGAACTTTTGTCGGCTTGACATGACCACATTAACTCAGGACACTTTCACAACTGCTCCCTGCCCAAGGCAAGTTTGAGTCCCTTTCTGAGCTGGTTTCTGATTTTCAAGGTCCTGTTTGCAGCAGCTCTGTCCCTGAGCCAGTAGGCATTGCCAGAAAGTGTATGGCCTTGGCAATAAAAAATTATCCTCTTTCAGCCTGTTGTTTTGAGTGCCTCTCTTCTAAAAATAAAACTGGAGCGACTTGTTTGAAAGAATTGCCCCTGACGATGGACAATGAATGCTTTTAGTCTCTCTGTTCATCAGAGGGGCTTGGAATGGGTTGAATTTGTCTTTCATGGAAGATTTCTTCCCTTTTGACTTCTGCTCTTTCCCAAGGATAGCAGTGCCAAAGCCACTAGACTCTTCTTTCTCAGCATGTCTGTGGCTATCCTCATTTAGCAACAGTTTGCAGATTCACCAATGCATAGTATGTGATCCGGTCATTAGAGAAGACAGAAACCAATGTTCCTTGCAAGCCAGCTTTGCAAGTGCTGGTCGTTTGTTGAGCTACCTTTCATAGTCCTGATAGACAACACATGTTTCTTATAATAAACAGGCAATATCCTCAAAAATGACTTTGTTTTGCTGAATTAGGAAAGTTGGTAAAAGTTGGTATCAACTTCTGATCTCATTTATAAGTATCAGAGTTCTAGGCTACTTTTCTTGTCTAATTAATATACTGCTGAGAAATTAATTAAATTGTAAAGAGTATCAATGAGGGGTAACATTCATCTTTCGTATATCAGCTGTGATACAGATCACTGGCAGAAAAAATATCCTAGACAATAGAAATTATTTTATCTGTTGTGCTGGTGGCTAATGGAAAAGTTCAAGCTAAGCCTTGCAAGGCAATAAATGAGCCAACACATGTACATAAAGATGCA
>NW_009595145.1:11703-53991 GCF_000690535.1 Cariama cristata | reverse complement strand
TTCAGTTTCAGTTTCTCATATCATTAAACAAGTAAATGATAGAACCCTTTTGGGGATTTGTATTGGAATAATCTCAGACAATATGTTGGATTATTTAAAAAGACAATACCTCAGTTTGTTCCCAAATTTAAATAAACAATATC
Organism: Cariama cristata; assembly: GCF_000690535.1. NCBI lineage: Eukaryota > Metazoa > Chordata > Aves > Cariamiformes > Cariamidae > Cariama > Cariama cristata. The sequence goes on along the minus strand of NW_009595145.1, from coordinate 53,848 downwards.
TTTGTTTGGTTAGAAGTGTTCATATTTTAAAATGTAAATATAAATACTTTCGTATTATCAAATTTCCAGAACACAAGTCTAATGGCTATGGAAATTTTGAACAAAGTATCTCTTTGTGTCACTGTATTGAATGTGATTCTCAATTTGAAGACTAATTTTAAAAAATTCTTTCTTTTTTTTCAGTAACCTATATCTTATGGGGAAGCTTCTATAATGTGACCTTAAATTACAATTGCAGCACTCATCCTCATTTGTGAATTTCTCACTGCTGATATTTGGTTGCAGAATTACCAAAATATTTCACAGATAAAAAAATCCAAAACGTATCTTATTCTCATATAAAATACATAAAATATGCAGTTGTTAATTTTCATCCATAGGACCCATTTTGGAAATGTCAAGTGTTTTGCTCACAACCAGTTAACATCCATCGATTCTAATACATACTCAAGGACATGCTGCAGCACAATGAAGACATTGTTTCTCCGCAGAGGATGGCATTTGCACTTCAAAGTGTAAAAACATTGACAATGAGATTCGGAGAATATTCTACATACACCCCCTCCCTCCTTTTTGTAGTTATATGAGTTTAACCCTCTTCATGCTCAGCTAAAACACTTATCATTCACTTTTTCTATAATTTTCTTACTTTAATATTTTGTGTATTTTTGCCCTTTTTTGTATGTGATGCTGGACGATTTTGTGGACAAGCTCAGAGTGAAGGTAAAGTATGTTAAACTTAAAGGGGTTGGGAGATGTATTTCAGTCATGTTTTTTGTTTTAGTAAGATGTATTTCACTGACATTTTCTTCAGTAAAGAATTGTAATTAAAGAAATTAATTTAAAAATGCACGGGCTCATACTAGTTCAGAGCAATTAGGCTAGGTAATTAGAAGCACGATAAAAGGGCTGCATGGGGAAAGGAATTTAAACCCTCATTGAACTGTTACATCAAGAAGTGAATAAGAAAAAGAGTAAATTAAAAGTAGGCTTATAGCTGCTAGGCAAAAGATAAAGCCAATTATTCTGGAAAAAGGAGTGCATGCTTATTTATCTAGAGCTACTATTCATCACATATAATAAGGTTCCTGAGTGTGGAGGTAGCAAACTTACTGCCAACTTCTGTTCTTGGTCCCAACTTACCAGTTTTATTCTGTTAGACGGTGAACACTATCAGGCTTTCCCAGGACCCCTTCACAGACGAGTAAGGTAAAGAGCAGAGTTTCCCAAAACAAGTATATGAAGAAAAGCTAAACAACTTTAAGGCTAGTTGACATGATTAAAGGCTGCATCACCAAGTGGTTATTTTGAAATGGATGAGAAGAGGAACTAGGAAATGAACTTGATGTCTGTTTGTTTTCTTCACCAGGAATTACTTTTTTCAGTGGCTCCTAAGCTTGTATTAAATGCCAACCACAATTCAAAAAAGTAAGCAATCATGCAGCTGGGTGAGTTTACTGGCATTTGACAAGGTTTGAATTTACACTGAAGCTTTAATAACAGGAGTACAGGGAAAAGAGACTACAGGGATAGGTTACACTATCCTGGCGCAATGGTATTATTTCTGTGAGCACATACTATGCGTCAAAGACCAAAAGATTAGCCCTTCACAATGCAAAGGACCTATATGCTAAAAATTTCCCTCCTTGAGAGAAGTATGGAAAATGCCACAGTGTGATTCACGCCGAGTTCCTAGAAGGAGATGCATAAATTACCACGGCCAGGAGAAAGGGTTGCTATGTCCACACTTAACCTTAAAGCTGTGGAGGCGTTGGCATGTCACTGATGCCATGGGACTGCTTATGATGGTGACAATGTTATTTAATTGATTTGTAACTTGTGTGTTTGATTACTACTGCCCTCTGAAGCAGCCATTAGAAACGAGCTGCAGGTCTCCCTGGGTTCATCTGTGGTTAATTAACAATCAGATACACTTTTATCAGTACACCATAACAGAGTTTGACAGCAAAAGACATTTAAACCTATTGATTTAATGAGGGGATATAGTTTTTCTTTAATGACTGTAAATGGTCAGATTATTTAAATCAAAAGCTATAATAAAAATCCCCTTTTTGTAATAACACCACCAACAAATGTTGTCCCAGTAATCAACTTACTAGTAAAACAGCAATAAAGCAGCTTAATTGTGCTCTGTATATTGTCATACATTTCAAGACCAGAAAGCACCTTTATGACAGTCTAATCTGCACTCTAGATAACCCCGGCCAGAAAAGTTCATATAATAATTCTTCTGTCAAGCATCTAATTTTGTTTGAAATGGAGTATCTCATTTAGAAGCCTGGGAAGCTCTGCTGAGCTGTAGCAATCCAGTGCAAGCATTCCAGGCATTTTCCACCAGAGCTAGGAAATCTCCCAGACAGACCGAGCACAAGACAGACGAGGCTTTGCTTCACCCCAACAGGTGCTGTACAAGGCCTGTGTGTGCCTGCGTGGACGGAGGGAGTCTCCCTGTCCCATCCCTGAGCGCATGGATGGAAACTAGACTTTACTCCCATAGAAATAATGTCTATGCCAATGGCAGGAACTTTAACGATTCCTATGAGGGATTTTTTAAAAGAAGGCTAAAGATGATTTTCAATAATATTATATTGAAGCATCGAGGCTGTTTCAGTAAAAAAAATATGGTGTGGTTTTTTTTTTTTCCTTAAGCAATGGAGGAGGAAACTTCAGTAAGGAAGGAAAGAACTGGGCTATCTTGGGTTTTAATTCCTTATGTTTTCCTTGATGTTTCTTAGCCTGTTCTGTCTTATATTGTTTTGTAAGAGTAGTTAGAAGCATTAATTTAAAGCCTTTTATCCAGTTTCCACTAACAGTTTGATGCTTTCCCACTCATAGCATATTTCGACTGGCATTTAGAGCAATAGTACTTTAGCGTGATTAAAAAAAACATTTAGGAGTCCAACGTGTGTTTTGGGAGTTTTTTATATTTTTATTTCTGACCCCTCACTCTACACATTTATTCTCTTTTGGAGTGAGTCTAGCTCTGATCAAGGCTTTTCAGTACTAACACTAGGCAGTGGATTCTTGTGTATTTGCCGAGGAATAGCAAGTTTTCTCCCCTGCACCCCGCAATGCATTCCTCATTACTGACCCAAAGAGTCACCTACCCAGCAAGAGCATATTCCACATTCTCCGCATAGACTTCCTTGCTGTGACAGCCTAGATCTGCCATATGAAACCAACATGCTCAACACTTTACTAAGGTCGTCAGACAACCATTAGATATCAGATACTTGAGCTACTGCTGATTTATGATGGGTTTGAACTGGTGGCCTTAGGGCAAAACCTACTGTCAAGCTCTCTGAGCTATCTGTTGTTTTGTTTTGCTTTTTCTACTTGCTTTCTTGCTTTAGTGACAACTCATGAATAAAAGCAGAGATGGAAAAAGCACAAAAGATATGCCTGGAACTACAGAAAGACAGAAGGCAATTTAAGGTATTTTTTCTTCCCAGAAGTCAGAAGAAACTAAGAGAAACTAAATGCTCTGAGCAATCCAGCTTTTAAATGATTGATACTTTCTCCAGCATCCTTCCGAAAAGACAGTGGTAGAAGGTGATTTAAGATGATAACTTTGTTCTTTCTCATGGGAAATCAAAATCTTTTTCATAAAAATACTACCCCGCTTCCTTTAATGTTCTGCTATCAGCAAACATTTAACTGCCATAAGCTTGCATTTCTAGTGAAATGAACAGAATTGGGTGGTAAAAATGAGCTGGAAATTCGGTTTAGTACTTTTATTTCTTTTTGTATTTACTGTAGGCATGAGGATTACAGATAGTACATTACTGATTATGACATTTGATGTAATTTACTGGTTATGAAATTTAATGTAATTCTGGGACAGAATTCTTCCATGTTGGCCTCAGCAGGCATCAAGAAGCCATGATCTAAATGCCATTAGTTAGCAAGGACTTCCCCTGGCACACCAAGGGCTGGCTGCGGGGAGCACTCCAGGCTGTTCAGCCAGCATTTGGCCAAAACCACTGCTTCCTTAGCAGAGTCGGGACCTTCTGCCCAGCAGTTCTCGCTAATGCTGGGGCTGAGAATCGGGGTTGAAGCCGTCTCCAGCTGTCCCTGCTTATACCAGTTGCTGGAGCCATGGTGCATGTGAGGGTCTGCTCCTCTGCCCTGTGAGAACGGCTGCTGTCATCCATTCGGACTGAACGCCTTACAAGATAAGCAATAAAGCTTATGGCAAAGTGTGAGATGCAGGACCATTGCCCTTGTTGAGAGTCCTGAGTCTTCATTTCACATGGGTTTCTATCTGCAGCACTGAAGCATTAGCATGTATCATATCGCTGTGGGAAAATACTGCCTTGCAGGAGCATCATTTAAAGCGTGTAAGAACTCGTTATGAACTCTAGTGAGCTTAATTCAAGTTTCTTGAAGACAGCCAAGGAATATGTAGATTCTTCAGCAGCTGCAGCATTACTGAGGGCATTCATGTGTTTTCCATTTTCCAGAAGGTGAAACAACTGCAACAAAAAAACCCGAAAATTAGACTCTCTTCTCTGTACAGAAATGACCTACAGTGAAGAGATAAAAGAAGTTGTCAGCTTAGACATGGATGTGAGAGACTGAAAATCTTCCTCTGAAGGCCCCGGTTGACTGAAGCAGAGAACTGAGAAGTTGGTAAACCAGGATGAAAGCCAGTAGTTGGATTAACAGTTTTTCTGACTGAAAAAGATATACATAATTGCCTCCAAAAGAACCTGATTTCTGAGACAACATGAGTAACTACACACTAGGACATAGAGATGATGAAACAAAATACATTTCTCATTTGTGCTTCTTCTCTGTCTGCCCGACTGTCCGCATCATTAACAGCCTAAGTTGTAGACCGTGATGTTTTTTGTATTTCTTTCCATCTCCACAGGGTTTACGGATGAAATCCTGACACCACTGACCCTAGGGGCTCGGGGATCGTATTCAACTTCCTCAGTCCTCTTCAAGCTAGACAACAAAGGCTATGTCAGCAAGTCCTTTGGATGGGTTAGTTCCTAGGATAATTTTATTTATTACTATCAGCCAAAACTGCAATGTATGCATTGAAAAACTCAGTTTGTATAGCCTTCAACAGTAGGAGTTGGAGTTATTTGGCACTTCCACAATTTCTCCTGTTTCTGGTAGATGAAAAATGTATCACAGTAGCATGCCTGGTTTCCGTTAAAATTTAGATCTATGGGCAAATGACAGATTCACCTCTTGCCTTCTAAACTTCCACTCAGTGACTTATAGTATGTTAATTTTTAACTATCCTGCTGAGCAGAAACATTCATAATAAATATGATATAGAATAAATGCATTACAATTTATTTTTACTGTAGTGTTAAATTATGCTTCTATAGCTCTGGTTACTCCTGCGTCATGAAGAAAAAGTAAATTTCCAATGAAGGTACAGTGCGAAATGCTCTGTACAGTGCAGATGTTTCCTCTTGCCCGAATACCCCTTTGTTTAATTACAGTTGCAATGATATTTAAATATAGCTTTGAGTCACATATCTATTTTGCTGCTTCTACTGTGGGGAGGTTTTCCACTCAAGTGAAATACAGTTTCATTATATTCCAAAGTTTACAACATTTAAAAGAAAGTGCTATTCCAGTAAATAAGATGCATAGTTTCTTGTTCAATGTTTTTGTCTTCCTTGAAACAACTGGTAAACAATTCTATTCCATGCCACACTCAGATGAGCTGGGTCATTGTATATTCAGCTGATATTGCTCTCTTCTCATTAGGCTGAGACGTTATGACAAGTTATTGTAAATCTGTGTTTGTTCATCTTGAACAAGAGAAATGAGAGTCTGAAAGTATTGTTGTTAAGTAATTTGAAATCACATAACAAATTTCTTGCTTGACTAGAAAGAACCGAGACTTCCCATTTCAAGAAGTGTCATGTATTGATTTATTTTTAAAGGCCTGGTATCAGTAGGAAAAGTTGGTTACTCTGAAAGAGTGTTTAGAAAGGGGAAAGACTGCATGCTTCTGAGAGTGCCCACAGGGAGGACATTTCAGAAGGAACATTCTTTACAACACCAATAAGAGGGTTTTTTTACCCAAGAAAGCAAGACTTGTCATCATGCTGTGCATGGCCACAAGAGCACACAGATCCCACTACATTACTGGGGGAGACTGTTAACTTCAGACTCAAAGGTAAAGTGCAAGCAAACCCAACAGCAGGGTACAGATCCCAAAATACTGAATTTCTGTAAGTCTCAGGAAAGTCAGTGACAGATAGGAGTGAGAGACCTTTGCGAGCGAAAGGCAGCATGTGACCTCAGCCTTTATTAGACTTCAGAAAATCCACAGACAGAGAAGTTGTGCAGCCCTAGCTATAGAAGCAGCTTCATTAGGTGCTCATACTCTCTGTGTTGCAAGATAATAAACCAGCTCCACAAATTACTTAAGTTGAATTTGGCCTTTTTAGGTCACCATAGGAAAAACTGCATACTGGGAATTTCTTACGGGAGTGTTGCACTGCTCAGGGAAGCTGCTGAGTTCTTGGAAACATGGCTTTCAGCAATCTTAAAATTCTGGTGCACACACAAATAATAAATCAAATGCAAATCTTTGTAGCTTTTTACCATAAACTGATGTGCCTCTCAGAACCTGTTATATTTATAAAGTCCAGCAATGGCTGTCTACTCAGTCCTCTGAGTAATATGTTGATATATTAAAGTTATTACTGTCCTTTACAAGCTCGAGAGTTAAACTGTATTTAGTCTGGGAATTGCACAGAAGGGCAGAATTAGTCCTATATTTGTGTTTAATGCATGTGTCATAGCAGTATATAATTTGTAAGTTAGATTCAGTGATGATGTCTTATCTCAGCAGGACAGACTTGTGAGCTATTGAGATTTCTTTAAATAGATAAATCAATTTTTCAAGGACATCCCTTGAGCTAAGGAAAGTACCATACAAGCATTACTTTACACGTAAGGTATCATTATGTCTCGTTGCAGTTTAATATGAAGCATGACAAAATGTGCCAGCCTAAGGACACCTTGTCAAGCCTACTGTGCCCTTCCATAAAAGAAATACTCTGTTGATCAATGGTTGCTAATAGCAGTGGTTTTAACACAGATTTGTCAATTTGAAAAATGTGCATATGTGCGCGTGTGTGTTCTTTCATTACTGGTCACCTATTTTAAATCATGTTAGAAATGAAAAAGTGTTCCTATACGACACTGCCTTAAAAAGCATCAAGTAAGGAGTTTGAAAAGTGTGTTACACTTTTTCTATCGCTGTCTAGAAGGAATTCTGAGAAAAGTTGTAAGTGTAACTTCATTGCTTTCTAGAGAAGAAAGCTAATTGCTGCAGCAGCAGGACATCTGATGACCTGACATACCTGGATTCAGGATACAGGAGGACTTTTCCCTCAAATGGCAGAACAGTGACTGCCCATTTCATCATACAGTATCAATTTTCATCTTCTGTTTTTCTATAACTAAGAGAATTCCAAGGGTTCTTTTTCTTTCTTCTTTTCTTTTTCTTTTTCTTTTTCTTTCTCTATCCTTTTTATTTTTTCTTTTTTTTCTTTTACTTTTCTTTTTCTTTTCTTTTTCTTTTTTGTTTTTCTTTTTCTTCTTTTCCTTTTTCCTTTCCTTTTTCTTTTTTTTCATGGTTGATATAGATTTCCTCTTATTACATATGGCTAAAAAGAAAATCTGTTGACCATCTTCAAAAAATGTTAATAATTTTTTAGGTTTTGAGATGTGTATCCAAGATCATTTATCTTCACCTTAGCATTGGTACAGGATTTTTTCTTTATATTCTTTTACTCTGAAATTCTGGTATCTTGGATGTTTGATATCAGCCACCTGCTTATAAATTCTGCAAATTTTCATTAGTATTGCATTGTCCGGTCTTTTAACAAATTCAGAGATTTAGCAGGTATTAGCAACTCTTTGTCTGTGGAATTAGTCCAGATACAAAACAAGGGCTCTCTCAGCTGTGTCTGTAGCGAGCCTACCCACCAGCCTACCCACAGTACACGCAAATCTACCTTGTCATTAGGTAAGATAAGTCAAACTATGAGAGATTGCTATGACAAGTCTTTCCTGCTTCATGAATGAACTAAATAAAAGACACTGGCTTTATTTTAATTGTGTATTTGTCTGAAACTGTGGGGCAACAATGTGCAAGACATGCTAAGCATTTTTAATTTTAACCTGATATATTATTTCTTTGTGGAGATTTGAAAGTTGTACTGCAATACATACATGCCCAGCCGTTCAGAAATAATAGTTATAGTCAGCTGTCTCTGGTCATTGCATGTTTTGGCTGCCCCTTGTGAGTGTGGTTAGAAGGTCAAGGCTGTTTGTCACAGCAGATTTAGATACCTAATATCTAAAATAATGGCAGCAACCCAGACTGAAAACACTGTGCTCCTCATACTGATACCAAAGGGTTAAAGAATTCAGCTACATTAACAGAAAAGCAGGCACATTGTTTAGCCTGGCATCTCAAGGTTGGGAAGCATCAAGAAAAAGAACAAACGATAGAAGAAGGGACACTGCTATCTAAGTCAGTAGGCAAGAATGTGGAGAGAGGCCTCCGAGAGAGGGAGTCCTAGACATGAAGGGAGCCAAGCTGATAACACGTTACAACCCATGGACATCAACAATAAAGTAGCTGAAAGCAGGACAGAGGTAATTGTGGTAGTGGGAGATCACAACCTCCAACTCAAATGGCCCCCCCCGAAAGAGGGCAAAACCCCGCTTGGGGAGCATGCATAGTTAATAGAGAGGCTTCATTAGTGCTTATTGAGGATGCGTACTAATTTACATTAGAAGCGAGAAACTTACAACCAATCTTAAGTGTGAATAACAATGAATATGTAGTGAACTATGAATATGTAAATGTTTCATGGTATATAATATGTATCTTTATTTTACTCGGTGTGTAAGTTTGGAGGAGCGACCCCCCTTGCACCCAGCGCCGTAGTAAATATGCCTGCTTTATAACTCTCCGTGAGTTGTAGAGTTTGTTTCCGCACGTCAATACCGGGGTAGTCATTTCCTACCTCGCTGTTTTTTGTAATTTTGCAGTGTACCCTATGAGGTTTTGCTAGAGCCACATCAACCCAGCACTTCCTTTTGTCTTTAAATGCTGGCAAGATTCAGCTTCACTGTTTGGCTCTCCGTTGGGCATCTGAGAGACGTGCCATCTCCCCAGCGGGCAGCCTGGCATGCTGAACGGAGGAAAACTTACGATCTGGGAAGTCTGAAAACAAGGAGTGTCCTTGTCAGCCATGAAAGAATTGTACACCTCTTCCTGATCTTAATCCCCAGCCATTTCTGGGGCTGTAGTCAGACTAACTGTTCCCAGAACACACCGCAAAGCTCTAATGGGAGTTGGTTTAATAACCAGCTATTGTTGGATCTTAGCAAAGCATTTGTACAAGAAGAATAGGTAACATAATTGGGGAAAGGGGATGTCCAATATCAATACAGATGGGCCTCTGAAATTTGTCACAGATGGAATATCCCCAGTATCAGTGGAGGACGCATTTGATATGGATTCTTGAAAATGAGAAACCACTGCCAACAACACAAAGGGGCAAGATAGAGAAACAGAAAATAATAGAAGTCTTTGTGTCCATCCATGTATTGTGGAAACCGTACTTTCAAGAGATGCCATGTTAGGACTTAAACAAGAAGATTTCAGGATTAAGTAAATAATCATACTCTTTGAAGACAATAACTTTATCTGTCTCTTGCCCTAGTGCAACCTCAGTAGACAAAAGTCAATGAAGGGGAACCGACAGAATAGGCTGGTGGCAGGGGAGAGGACTATGCAGCTTCCACCCAAAGGGACAGAAGAGTTTAGGGAGACAACAATGTGATTTGCTGACAGAAGAGGATATGATCTCTTTCCCATCCTGGGTCTTACTACCACTTATTTAACTCTTGGGAGCACCACTGCAGAATCCTGCCTAACAGCCCCCTCTTATCTTTTTGCCCTGTTTTGGAAAGTGAAGGAGGCAAGGGAAAGGGGAGTTCTAGCTCATGGGAGTAGATGGTTAGAGCTGGGTCAGCAACAACCCTTGACAAAATGTCTTTCTGCTTTGGTTCTTTCCAGTGGTGGGAATGGAGATTGCGATGTCTCAGCTTCTTCTCTAAGGGAAGAATATCCTGTGTAGAATGAACAACTAAACACAGGAGGCTGGTCAGGCTGAACCCCATCTAATCCATATCAACCAGGCACCCCTGTCCCCCCATCAGCTGCATGCTAGGGCTCAGTCTGCTCTACTGATGCCTTCAGCCAGAAGAAACAGTTATGTTGTGTACAGGGCCTTCACCTTTCTAATGTACGATGGACCAGTTGTAGGTCTGGCTAGAGGCAGACCGAATGGAGAAACACATGGGCTTGTTATCAGCTCTCAATTGACAGAATCACAGTGTAGTAGATTGAAAAGCTACGCAGTTTCTGCAGGGGCAAATATACCTGTCAGTAGATTTACTCAGTAAAACAGAGAGAGGTAAATCAGTGAATAACAAGAATAATTCTTTGTCTCAATGCCTCATCATCCTAAAGCTCCTTCCCACTGCAGGCAAACAGCTTGAACTGATCTTCCTCGGACCCTGACTGCTAGTTTTGATGTTACAGAGTTACTGTAACAGGTAAGAACTAAAGAAATGTTTTGGTCAGCAGGTTTCACTCAGATAAAATCCCCCCCAAAATGCATGATGTGCTCAGTAGAGGGATAATATGTTTATAATAAGATGCTTTTTCATTCTGCTGGATTAAGACCAGTCAGTCAGAGAAAATTATTGAATTGTATTTGGCTACAATAAGCCTGAAAGGTAACACTTCAATATATCAGATCCTCAAAGGGATACCTTTCTCCTTTACAGTAAGTCATAACATATTGGTAGAACTGACCTAAGTGTAAGACAGATATTTTAGGGGGTCTTTGGGGATTCTTCGCTGAGTAAAATTAAAATTCTTGAGGATGGGGAATGGAGAGAAAAAGTGTTGCACTGTTTACAGATGCGTGGTGAAAATGAGGGAACAGCTGGTTTTGACCTATCCTTTCTGCATCTTTATGGTCATTATATTTTTGTAGCTGTAGCTTCATTATAGAAAATAGTTTTATCTAAAAATGATAACAACAAAAGAGGATACCTCCCCTGAGTCCTGTAGTTACTCTACTCACTAACTGCTCATATATGTTACTTGATGTATTTTAGTGTATTCCCTAGAAGCTGAAAATATAACCAGAAAAAAAATATATGCTGCCAAAAAAAGAAAAAAACACTGTGAGTAGACATCAGAAAGGACGTGATTTAGAGGAAAACATAGTCTATATACTGGTAGCAGACAGAACTGAAGGCATTTTACACGTAATTGAGAGATTGCCTCATGTCACGTATCTGCTGTCATACCTATCAAAGCGCAGGTGTGCTCCTCTCTGGCACGCAAGTCACTGTTCACTGAAATGGGAGCAAGATTAGAGCCACTGAATTGACAAATAAACAAACACGAAGAAAAGTGGAAACACAGCTCTGGCAAGCATTCATAACTACAAGGTGCGATGCACTTCCAACTTCAGGTACTCTTTCTTTGCAATATCGACAGTGATTATAGCGATGGAAAAGCCTTTTAAAAATTAGCATATTTTAAACAATAAACTGATGTGTTGATAAGCATGTGGAAATCAGATCTCCTAGTGTCATTTAAAATAATTAAGAGGAATGACATATTATTTCCGACCAAAAACTTGCAATAATGCAAACCATGTAGAAAATAATTAAATTGTATTTTTGACAGGCTAATGTAGCACTTTACCTTGTCTTAAAATTTTAATTTAGATAATTGTACAGAATTTTGCAAGCTGACAAAGCCATTTATCTGCTTTTGCCACATGTATTTTATATGAGGCATACCGTGCCTCTGGTGTGGTTACCCTAGTGTGTGGAATATGTCTGACTAGTATGTGGAAAAGAAATTTAAAATGTAATTGTCTGGATATTACCTTTTCCCTTATGTTGTGATCAGATGATTGATCAATTTCTTTGCTGCTGAGAGTAAGACCATTATTTGCCTTTTCAGAGAGAAAGAGTCCCTATGGTGTGTCCATTGTTCTTAACAGATAACTTCTATAGGGATGATGAATTTTCCCATCAAAATGGGAGGCAGCAATAATCTGGGGGTACTGGGGGTGTGCGTGTTGTGTTTTGTTTGTTGTTTTCCCCACACACACCCAAGGAACTTATGAGAAAACAAAGGTACTTTTCTGTTTTATATTATGAATATTTTTACACCTGAGATCGTATCTTTAAAAAAGTGATATTTGCTTTGAACCACCAATGTCTTAAAGCATCAAGCTTCAGAGTGCTTGTCATGCTAGCAGCTATGAGAGATTAGCCAGTATTACTGCAGTGCTACGTACAGGTACCTGAGGTAGCTCCTCATTAGCAACTTGGCACATCCTGATATTAGTCTCAGTGCTGCAGCCCAGAATCTACTATGACCTGATTTATCCTGCCAGGGAGCAAGGTGGCAGAGGTCTGCCCTGGAGGTTATTATCATATAGTAATCAAGTGAGCATGTATCTATTTTTAAAATTTTTATTGGATCTGTAAAATGTGAAGGTTTCTTTAGAGCTCTAGCGCTTTGTTGTAACTCACATTATATCTCTTCATGTCAGCTGGATCTTAAGACTCAAAAGTCACAGGCATTCCCGTTTTGGCGTTAACACTTGTCCCTGAAAGAAAGAAAGGAATAATTCCATTAAAGCCTATGCCAGTGTGTTATACATCTTTTCTGTTGCAGTTCCCCGAGATTCCTGTTCTTTGCGTAGCTACTGTGATAAACAAAACAAATTTTTTTATCCAGACCAAGCCTTGAGACATATGAATCAGATTTTATGAGCTTTTTTTGTGGTACCACCACTGAAGCTGGTGTGAACATGCGATAATAAGATGATGATCCCAGTGCAAAGGGAGCAGCTGAGAGGACAGAGCTGGTGAAACTACTACAGTAGTTTCTTCAGCAGCTGATGCTGAAATTATATTCAGGGTCAAAAAGGAAAAAGGGGTATTGCTGGGGGTTGCTGGTTCCCTGCAATCTATAGTAGTCATTCTGGTCCCTGAAGCTGGCCAAGAACAGAATTGTCTAGAAGCTAGAGCTGATGGATCATAATAGCATATTTGATCAGCTGTCTATTTTCGCTCCATTTAACACACACCTCTGAATAACCACCAAGAACCTGGGCCCATGATTTAGACAATGAGAGAAACCTTAAAAAAGGCATTTTCCCATCTCCCACACTTCTACATATGTGCCTGTGGCAGGAGGTGAAAAACCACCAAGAATAGGGATATTAATAATAGATTAACAATAGCTATTAGTAACTGGTAACATGGCATGTTTTCTGAAGAATCTTCTATTGCATGGGATCCTGCCTTCCTTTACCTCTGCCAGGGATGAACTGGTAGGGGTAGAGTATCCTCAGGGAAGGAAACCCCAAGGGGTACCCCAGATTCAGGCTCTCAGTTGCAGGTGAGATGAAGTGATGCACTCTGTGGGCTACCTGCAGGAATCTCTTCTCACCCCCCAGGACAAGGGTATAAGCTACTGATCTATGGAAAGGTGCCTCCTCAGGCCCTCAAAAGCAAAGACAGAAGAGAATAGAAGGTGGAAAGTTTCAGATATCAGAAACTTGTGTCTGCCTCATAAAGTTCTTTTGCTTGTAGCTTTTTCAGTCCTGTAAAAATAGCAACTCGGTTCTAATTCGAAGTGATCAGCTTCGTTACATTTATTCTGTTAGAAAAAAGTAAATATATCTCTTTTTAAAACATCAAACAGCTTCCAAAACCAGCTAGTCTCTTTCCAACATTCTGCTTTGCAATTGATGTTACTCAGCAGGTGGTATTAAGCCATTTCAATATCACTCCTCAGTTTTTGTAAATTTGCAAAAACTGTGCATAACAATGCTTCCTTTCAGCATAATAACCTTATGGAAGGTTTAATTGCTTCTCAAGATACCTTTGTTATTTCCACAGCCTTTCAGTTGTTCACGCAAATGTGATCCATACATTACTTTCAAAGCTTTGTTGAAATTAACCGAAATGAAAATTCAGCAATTCACTATTTCATGCCCATTTAAAAAGTATTTTCAATGTCTTAATGGAAAGAGAAGTACCTGGGGAAACATACAGATGTTATACAGTAGAGAAAAACAGGTGTTTGTTTTTTTTAAGAGTGTTTTGTGTTATTTACTATAATGTTTTTAAAGGTCTTTAAATAGTGATTTCTGAACAGGTATCTTAGCTAACTGTGAACACTCCTTCTTGGAAATAGGTTAACAGACACCATATTAACGCTAGGAGTTCCCTTTTGGAAAAAAAAAGTTTTTCTATTTGTACTTCAGAGACTTTTTTTTCTGTATTTTTTGTTATGCTGAAATAAAAGTGGGAGCTCCAGTCAGGATGACAATTAATTGTTAACTCTGTAAGCCCATGACTGTCTCCTAGAATTCAAGTTTCTGTCTCTTTATAATAAAGAAAAGAATTAGTGACTTCATGGTTAAATCTAAAATATTGTAGTCCAAATGGCTTTTATAGAGTTACGTGGTACTTGAGAGATGTGCTGCACTTCTGTGAAGGAGTCACTGAATGTGTGGATAAGGTGACCTGGACGATTTCACCAACTAGAGTTACTGATCTACAAACTGCTGGAGGCTGGAGGTAAATATTCTGGGAAAGTATCGTTGCACGTTTGCCTTGTGTGCAGGCTTCCCTTGTCATCTGCTGTTGGTCATTGCCAAAGTCAAGCCACTTTACCAGATGGACTATTGATTGATCGAATCCAGTACTGCGCTCTGATTTTTTCATCTACCTGGGTCCCTCCTCAAAATCTCTGAAAGAAATAAAGCTGCTGGTGTTAAGAGTCAAAAGCCCCTGACATGAGTTATTATCAGTTGGTTTAAAAAGTAGGAAACAAAAGAACTGATTTCCATGGTCAGCTTTCTAAGTGGAGGAAGATCATCAATAGCCTCACTCAGACATCTATGCCAGGTGTTGCTTAGGTGTTTGCTAGGAGACTGACCAGTGAGGTGATAGGGTTTGCTGTTGATATTCAATTACTCAGGTAAAAAAGAGGAAAGACGGGTTAAGAAGAGTTGCAGAAAGATCTTAGAACAGCAATGTAACAGATAATAAAACAACAGATGAAATTCAATAATGATGAATATTACGTGAGGCATGGAGTAAAAACAGTCCAGGCTTCAATACTGAACTCCAAAATGTTACTGCTTGACAATTTATAATATATATGTTTATGAAATCTTCACACCATTGCTCCATTACAGTCAAAGTCAAATCATGTTAGGAATTTTTAGGAAAGAAACAGAGGGGAAAAAAATCCCCAAAGATGTAATTACGGCACAGTATATAATTATAATGTCATGCATCTTGAGTATTATTTGGTCTTCTGATACCCTGCCTCGAAAAAGATGTAAGAGAGCTAGAAAAGGAACACAGAAGGGCAGGAAAGATCATCAAAGGCAGGGAATGGAATTTCGGGCTTGGAGAAGCAGATGAGACTGAGATTTATAAATCAGGAGTGGAATAGAGAAAACGAATATGAGACCATTATTCAGTGTCTGTCTCCCCTCATACAAGAACTATGAGTATTAATGGAAATGTCTTGGGGCCAAGGAAAAGAAACAAACACCTCATCTGCCAAAAGCTGTATTTTTCCATAAAACATATTTAAACAGTAGAAGTTCTTGAAGATGTTTAGCGTGGTCAAAAATTTGTGTGGGTTAAAAATGTAATTGGGCAAATTAACTGAAGAAAAAAACCAGTAAGGGCAGCTGAATGCAAGAGACCATAGCCTTGCTCAGGAAACTCTTGAGACAGAAATTGCTGGAGGTTGGGAAAGGATGCTTGCTAAACCCAAACATTTACCATCAGAAACAGCATGAAGATCTAGACTGAATTTTGGGTTGACCTAATAAAGTCATTCCTGTGACTCAAGATGTAATAAAAAGTAATGGAAGAGTGCCTCTGGTTCCTACAGATTTGGGATGCTGCTGTCGGAAGACTGGAAAAGCAGACCCTTGCAGATCGCTTGAGACAACAGCAGCCGAATTCTTGCCCAAGAAGGTCACATGCGTCTTGCCACAAATGTCATTGCAACCTTCTCCTGGGTGGACTTGTCAGTGCTGAGCAGTCGAGGTGTGCTGTATGCAGGAGAAACCCAGTAGCCACGTGAGATCTCATGGGTTTCCATTTGCAGCATGAGAACTCACATTTTGTACATGCAGTAATGGCAGATGTTTTCCTACCTCTGTAGTTTAAAGCCCTGAAAGAAGGTCTTTTCCCAGTCTGTGGGGGGCTGACATAGTACTGAGCTGTGATCCTTTTGTTTTTTCTTTGCGATTGCCATCTCCACAGTTAATTGTATTTACCTAGTTTTCAAAATTATATTGGTAGGTGCTTCCTCTTATGTCAAAAATAAAAGCCCATTATGTTTTGATATGCATGTTTAAAATTAGCCAGGCATTACTGCTGGCATCAATGTCACTTGCTGCTTTCTAATACCTACGTCTTAATGCCAAACAAACAATTAATAGTCAGAGTGGAGCCAGACAACTAAAATCAATAAATAAGGCAGCTTGATTAATAGCTAAAAACACCACTGGAACCCTGAAGAGATGGCATATAATATTTATGGATTTAACATTGTGAAGTAATTTAGGTAACTGATAGTTAGGACAAGAGAACCAGGTTACAAAGCACATATTATAAATTAATGATTGAATCTACCTGACATAAGCATCTAAAAAGATTATTATCTTGGCCAAAGTAATGGTGCAGTTAAATCTTGATGGAATAAAACATCCTTCCTATATTCCTGTTTATTTTGTTCTTTTTTGTTTGTGAGTGGAGGAATAATTGGTTGCTCTGGGTGTTTATTCATTGTCTTAAGGTTTTTTTTGTGATATGTACTGAAGTTTATGGCCCTTGCCCTGGTATCAGTTTTGTGCAGCAATTAATTCATGATATCTAACACACAGCCCTGAGAAGGGGCTGGCATCCTTAATGTGTCAAGGAAAAGGACATAATTCACAGCTGTTTTGGGACTATCACTAGCTTCTGAAGTCTTCTAATTGCAACGGCTGGCAATTAATATAATTGCCTTAGTCCCTTTCACAGAAAAAGATGTCCCTTTAAGAATTGTGGGCTTAATCCAGCCCCAGAAACAACTTCTTCCCGTGATACTACAGAACAGCTGCAGCACAAGAGCTCGGGTAACGCACGCGGCAATACAGTTCAGACAGTTCAGTTTGCCTGGAACTGGGCAGGAAAGACCAGGAACTGTGGTAGTTTGGAGTTACAGCTTCTGTCTGAGACAACGAGGTCTCTGTGTGCCCACATCCACCCATTTTAACTCTTCCGCAGCTTTCGCCTCCCTTTTCTCCTATGACCACCCATCCTCCACAGCAGTTCCTGCAGGTGATTGATTCAAACCCCAAATTTTACCCCTTCCTGAAGCTTTCTTACTATAGAGAACAGCCCAGTGTATATGAAGAAGAACTTATTGTGGTGTATTTCCTTCGGCAAGTAAGTCCCAGCTGCTGGCAAATGCCTAATCAACCACCTGGCAGACACTGGCAGGCTGTAAAGAGAAGAGCTCCAGGTAGAGGTGTCTTCCCCAACTGAGGTTCATCTATTTACACCACAGGACTGCTGAAGCCAAGGCAGTATTACCAATCCATACAGATGGACTTATATTAGACTTCTAAAACATGAAGAAACACAGTCTTGTGCTTTTTTTTTTTTTCTAAAGGGTTGTGAAGTCTTGTGTGTTAGTATTCCCAAGTGAAGTGGGTTATGAACTTCCTGAGTTTTTCCTGCAATCTGCTTGTGCGTGTTTGCTATCTCCTTCCTAGCAAGTTAAACTATAAGCGAGATGGATCACTGACTTTGAGGAATAGGTCATTTTTTTGAGGAATGGGAGTGAGGTGCTGCTTTGTTTGAGCATCTGCCTTAGGAAAGCAATGTGTATGGACTTGCTGTTTTAGTGAAGTGTTGACTCTGTTTATGAAACTCTTATGTATACCTTGGGCTCTGTTAAACCAACCTTCTTACCCATATATGCATGTTTCTATTCACCTTTAGATATCAGGAGCCAATCCTTCAGTATATGGCTCTAGTACTGCTGAGAGAACTTACATTAATTGAGCACCTGGCAGCTGTTTAGCACAGTATATATCTAAAAACAATATGTAGATTGGGATGAAGAGCTTTGCTTATAGTGGATAGGAGAAATACTAATGGATTTGAGGCTCATGTAGAGATTTATATGTTTTTAAATACACAGAAACAGTGGCAACACAAGTAAATGTGGTCTTTGTTACTTGTTGCATGAGCAACTTAAACTGCTATTACCTGTAGTAAAACACTGTGGTCTCCAAGTCACTTTGGAAAAAGGCCTATGTAAAAGGCAAAATATTTTATTTTTTTTTCCTGTGATTGGGGAAAATTGTTAATCTTTCTTCTTCAAGCTTAGCTTGCTGACAGAAGCTCATGTACCTCTGCCTGAGCTAGAGCTTGGTCTGCAGCTGTGCTGCTTCACACACGTATGCAGCCCAGGGCTGGCTGCAAAGCATGTGAAAGGAGCTGAATAAATGAAAAGGATGCTAGATTGCATTGAGCTGCTGGCAGCCAGGGTGGCACAGCTCTCTCGCTGCCTTATGTGGTTGGAAGTAAGTTGGAACGTGCCTGTGTGTGCTTTAAGTGCATTAAGTTAGCAGCAGCTACCTTAATG
Organism: Cariama cristata; assembly: GCF_000690535.1. Taxonomy (NCBI): domain Eukaryota; kingdom Metazoa; phylum Chordata; class Aves; order Cariamiformes; family Cariamidae; genus Cariama; species Cariama cristata. The sequence goes on along the minus strand of NW_009595145.1, from coordinate 35,043 downwards.
ACGCGGGCAAACAATGCAAAATTGTTTCTGGAATATGCTGAGTTGGCGAACAACCATTGGATACAAACAAAAATTGGATACAATGCAAAAATATTTTTCCTTTGTTTTTAAATGCTTCCAGTGACAATTTACCTTCACCTGTAAGTGCCTGTACCTGTCACACTGATTTGCTGAAGGACATTTATTGCAGTACTGGCCAGGGAAAGGCACCTAAACTAAAAACAAAGCCTGGTTTGCCATTTTGTTCATAGGTATATATTATTGAACATGTCAGCAAGCAGACTTTTAAGTGTTGAAATTATGCAGACAACACGTATGCCTAACAACTTTTGTGCTGTATCCAAAGTGGTATTTGCTTGCCAAGCTCCAAGAACATTTGACAAAATAAAAATAACAGAGACAAGAACATAGCTGGAAGGTGCATGGTCAGCATGGTAGGAGGGAGGAGACAGTGTCTGCTTCTCTGGGTCAGTGACTGACGCTTGCAGTTGGAGGGAGCTTGCGATCACATTTTCAGTACAGAGAAGAGAAAGCTATATTCTTCAGGTGGCTTCTCGTCACTATCTTGTCTGCTTTTTTTTTTTTTTTAAATTGTTTGTGACCCTAACACCAGAAGATATGAGAAAGTCAGTAACTGTGAAATAACAAAAAAAAAAAAAAAAAAAATTCTGTAAACTCTGTATGCTTATGAGTGTCCTCTTCTAGTCCTTACTACGTGTATTACATCTATGTTTGCTTGACTCACATAAAAGCACTTGCCTCTTTAATCCCCTGTTCCTCCTTTTAGCAGTAGCAGGATTCTTGTCAAGTGTCTCCTTGGGAATTGCTTTCTTTCCATGCCTTTATCAATTGCTTCCAATGAGTATATTTGCTACAAAGATTATTTTTTTATAAAAATGTCTGCAAAATCCGTATCAGTCTGTCATATACATAACCCTGTCACAGATGTCATGATATTACCATAGGTTTATTTCTGTGGAGAAAATAATTTTAATGAGGCTATACTGTTACAGTGATGTTAGCATGTCAATAGATATTCCCATATAGGCACTATTTTCCCACAATCAAAACTTTCTTTTTCTGGGCCAGTTTGCTGAGAAATGGCTTAAGTAGAATTAGAACATAAATTTTAGAGATACTTCTGACAGGAAACTTTACCAGCATAGCTAATATTGGGGATTTCAATAGGGAATAAGCTCCCTGTACCTCTCAGTACTTGTTCCCCACTTTTAAAGCGAAGATAATGTGAGGATGCAGCCACTCGATTTTTGAGAAAGGCAATGCCAGGGAGCAGCAAGAGCTGGCTGCTCTGTGAGGCAAAGGGAGCCAAGGATGCCAGCCAGGCTGGCAGTGCTCTTCTCGATGAGGGACATGGTCCTGCAGCACCTGAGTGAGGTGTGTGAGCAGGTCTCCTGGCAGTGACTGGGGCCATCTACTACTTGGTGGTCATTAAGGAAGTCCATGGTGATGGGGCAGGACAGAAGCATGGTTGGGAATTCAAATCTGTGGGTCAGGATCTGCAAAGCAGATGGCTGGGCACAAAAGCACCTGCAATGTGGCTAAGGTGAGGCCAAGGACAAGCGCCTGAGCTTAACAGTGGGTTGGGGAAGATGTTTTCCATGACGGTTTTCTTAGAAACACACCAAAATTTATCCTGATGACTTGAGTGGTAAGCAAAGCATTCGAAGTCTTCGGTCTTTCCATGACAATGGAACAGATGTGGCAGGATGTATACTACTCTGTGTGGGAAATACTGACAAATTGGAGTGGAAACATAAAATATTTTCTCTTTGGGCATTTTCCCATCATATCTCATCCTTCAAGTGCCTCCTGTTTTTTTTCTTATTCTTATCTCCTGGCTGCAGTTGAATACACTTCAGCTGAGTTTGTTAAGTGAAGAGGAGAGCTAGGGATGTGTGTGAACTCATACTGGGCAACAGCGTGAAGGAGGGGAAAATGTGAGCCGGGGATTGTTTCAGGCAGCAGTGAATCGTAAGCTCCCACTGCTTGGAGCTACCCTGATGATGCATGGCAGTTGTAAATCCCGTATGTTCAGTCTGCTCGCTGCCCATCTGGCACAATGCAACAAAACAAACAAAGAAACCAGACAGCACAAATGAATCTGACCCCAAAAGCCAAAATTAGCTAATGTTAGTTCATTCTGAACAGCTTGAGAAAGCCTTGCAGTAGTATTCTCTCTGGGATTCTTTTTCTGCTTGTATCTGAATGTCCCCATGCAAGAAACCAAGCACTTTCTCAGGAAAATGTCAAGTTTAATTGAAGACCACATACCACCAATATTTCATATTTGAGAGAGGCATGAATGTCATGATTATTTCAAAATCTTACACTGATTATCATGGATGTGGGAGGGAAGGGATTAGGGAAAACAGACCTGAAAATCCGTTTAGTCTAAAGCTACAAAACAATTTGAACAATGGTAATTGCGTGGGTGATTCATATAGCCCATGTAGGGTGGGAAAAGAGTTCTTTCAGTGTGACTTCCACAACTTAAAACGGTTTTATTTTCTTAAGTCAAATAACCTAAAACCAAAATTAAATGTTTTGCATTGGGTGTATTTGGTGAGGTGTTGGCAGCACGGGGCCTGCAGAGACATCTGAGAGGAGACCAGGGGCTGCCCTGTGCCAGCCCCAGACTGTTCTGCAGCAGCCCCACTGCAGCCACACCCAGGCCCCTCAGTGATGCTGGCGGCATCATCTCACAAATGTATTTAAGAAAGGGCGAAATGCCACCTAGGTAGTGAGGGATGAGGAACAAAATGTGAGAAACATCCCTGCACTACCCAGGTGAGAGAAGGATGAGGGATTGCACTGCAGGCCATGGAAAGACCACGGTGGAGCAGGTGCCCTCGCCACAGTGCACAGAGGACCTGTGCTGGAGTGTGTTTATCCTGCAGGAAGCTGTAGCCCACGGGAAGGACCGATGCTGGAGCAGGGGAAAGTGTGAGGAGAAAGGAACAGCAGAGAGGGGCTGTTACGGACTGACCACAACCTCCATTCCCCATTCCCTTGCCCTGCTTGAGGTTGAGGAGAAAGAGGGGTTGGGAATGAAGTTGAGCCTGGGATGAAGAGGATTAAGAGAAAGGTGTTTTAGTTTGTCTTTGTTTCTCACTACCCAAATGTAGTTTGATTGGCAATCAATTAAATTAATTTTGCCCAAGTCGAGTCTGTTTTGCCTGTGAAGGTAACTGGTAAGCGAGCTCCCTGTTTTTATCTCAACCCTCGAGCTTCTTCATCATATTTCCCCCACCTCATTCCTGTTGAGGAGGGGGAATGAAACAGTGGCTGGGTGAGGGTCCAGCAACTGGCCAAGGTCAATCCACCATACATGTTTAAGGAGTAACTGTAGGTACAATTAAGATTTCTCTTAACACGGTTTGTACTTGGAAACCTATGTAGTGATTTTTTAAAAATATTTTTTCACTGTTAATTTTTTTTTAAAAAGGTTTTCCTGAAGGCAAATTAGTTTTAGACATTTGAGTCATTAGTCTGAACACCGCTATACAGAAATTTTCATAGAATTTACAAGAACGTGATGACAACAGTTTTGGAAGAGTTCACTTGCCTAGGAAGTTTATCACATCTGTACTTTTCAATGGCTGAGGATCTGATTCTCTTCTTGCTAACACCAGTTTCCCACCACTGAAGTGGTGCTCCTGTTACAGAGGATGCTTGTCTTATAAGCAGAGATGAAGGTGAAAGAGAAAGGAAAAGTTATAGTTTCTCTTCTAAAGAAGAAAGATTGCCAAGTGGAAAAGTCACACTGTTAGAAAAGTGTCCTCTGAGGTCTTTAAGAATGAATTGTGAGATCGTAACACAAATGTGTATTTGTATGGGTTAAACAATGCCAGATAACACAAAATCCCCTCTCTCTGCCACTTTAGCCTCCTTAAGAGGCCTGTGAGGACTTTGTTTTGGAAACCTGCTTGTGCCCTTTTCTTCTATTTTCCCAAAGTACAAGCATTTAAATCACTGCTTCTACAGAACTCTTCTTTTGTTTGTTAGCAGATGTGCAACACTTGCATGAAGCAGAGGTCCACATACTTCTAGAGATGAAAAAACACTAGCTTTGTAAAGAACACCTGAGGCTGGCAGATCATTTGAGTGGACAGCATGGCATAGCAAGTCTCTGACTACCTTTCTTACCAACACTTGTGCTGTGGAGCCAGCAGTTGTTGTCAATATGTACCAGATGTTTCTATTACTTGTGTACTGCGGAGGAGATTTTTAAGTCAGAAAGGAAGGAGAGAAAGAAAGGTGAGAAATATTTTCAGTTTTCCCATCTTGATCCTTATTCTAAGTCATCATTGTATTACCCCAGTGAAAAGCAAGGCAGTTCAGGATATTCCATGCTGCAGTGACAAATTCTGTCCAAAAACCACACAACCACTGTAATAATGGGTTAAAGACTTTGAAAAGGCTGCAAAGCCTTGTCCACTATGTAGAAAAGTTCATTTTATCTCTCTAAATCTTCTTGTCACTGTGCCATGACTCATTTACAAGCCCTTTAATGACCAGTCCATGGCAGGTCTCAAGGTCCATTTTTTTTCCAGTGGCTTTCACAGGTTTTCTGTTCATCTTTTTCTGATGCTGTTAGAGTTACCTGTACTAAAGTCTGAATGGTGGCCCCTGAAGTCACCTCGTAGAACTGACGTTTTTATGTTATACTGTGCCAGATATCCTAGTGGACTGAGAACTTTAGTAGTTGAAATATGATGAAGTGACATAATTTGGGGTTTATTCATGACTCCCTACCCTCCTTTGTGGCATTTCTTACAGGGAAACAGACAGTATGTCTTATGCCTCCTAATAAAAAATGTCCTATACACAAAGTGTAACATTTAAAACAAAGTTTAAACTCTTAATTGAGCTCTTAATGGCACTTTTTATGACTTTCAGGGCTGGTGTCTTTTATTTGGGGTTTTTTATTTTTTTTTCACCATGATTAAGCACATGCTTATCTGCAACAGACAGGCCGTTCATTTAAAAAATACTTCATGGTGTAATTGTCTAATGTCGCAGCACAGTACGGCACAGCTATGCAAAACACCGATTAAGGTTCACTATAGATTAAATATACATGCTTCCTAACACATTCTGAAGGGCTTATGGAAAACAGGGCTGCTTTCTCTCATAACAAGGACACCAGAAAATGTGTGATATTTCTTTTACTGCAAAACACCAAGTCAAAAGGGATTATAAATGTTACTTTAAAACCTATACAGAATGTAAATTCGTGCTTCTTGGTGATCCTGGTAGATATGCTTTGATGTTTGGTCCATGTGGGTCTGAAAAGCGAGCTGGCTTTGCAAGCGATGTGTATAGAGCTGTTAGACCTGAGGCAAGATGCAGGTGAAATGTGTGACTGTTGCTTGGATGTTACAGTTGGGGGTCAGCATAACTCTGTCCATAAATTAAATACCTACATGAGATCCCATTTCTAGATAATGTCTTTTTACTTGCTCAGCATGACCAATCTTAGATTGGTCTGGCTTGTGTTGTCTTGTTAACTGGTACTTTCATAGTGTTTTCTACCTTTGAACTCTCAAGTCAAAGCTTTTCTCTAAAAAGATCAAATCATTGTTCTTTTCCAAAATGTGACTCCAGTGCAAACTGTGAAATCCTTTTTGCTTGAGACTTCTCCTGTTCCTTTCAGAAGGATGATGTTAAAGTGAATGATGAATGCTCTTGCAATTGATTAGCACATCCAAGAAAAAGAGTTGTTCCTAATGTTAAGATCTGTCACTGTAGTATAATTAGACCCCAATTTTTGTATCAGTTGTGAGTGGAGTTTGGCCTATAAATAGAGCTGGGAATAGATGAGACATCTGGCTGCTATCTTAGCATGGCCTGAAAATGTTCCAGGAAGAGAGGGACCCTGGTTATTGCAGCATCTGACTCCTGTAGGACCAAGGAGCAAGTTTCAGGAAATGAACCGTTGTAATTTAGGATAAGAAGAAAGATACTGCTAAGCAAGATGATTTTTAATATCCGAAAGCAGGGTAGACATCAAATATTGGATCACACTAGGAAAGAAATAATGCTCATATAACTTCTAGAAAGTTAACATTGGAGCCGAAATGATACTTAAACCCACTCTGAGAGAAGTTCTAAACCTTTTTAAATAGTAGATATTGGAGTATACCATTTCGTTGATTTTAGACTTTATTAGATTTTTGGGACTGTGAGAGTCATACAGATGGCTAAAGTAGAAAAACATGATTAAAAAACAATGATGTCCTACATTTTCTGCAATCTTTTCCCCATTTAAGGAGAGAACAGGAGCTAGTATTTATGTGAACAGGAACTGATTTTTCATTAGAAAGAAGGCTTAATGCCCTACTCGGAAATCTCAAAGTTATATCAAATTTGGAGGGGATATAGTGATATACAAATGGTGAGCTAGGATGGCTCTGAAAGGTTTAGGAAACCTTAGACTCTTCTTTTAAAGAACAGAACATTAAACAAAATTTCATGGATTTTTTTTTTTCTGCCTTGCTGGAACAAAGAGGATTTATTTTATTAAAGAAAATCTCCATGCACCTGTGGTTTAATACAAGATATCCAAAACATATAAATGACCATCCTGTTCCACAAACGTATGAGATCATCTCCCAGTCAGAGAAAGTATACTGCATTTCTAAACACTGAGGGCAGTAACAAACTTGAGGTACCCTCAAATCACAGTTCACGATGGATTCTTGAACGTACACACTGAGGAAAAAATTTGTGCCTAAAATACATTGACCTATGAGAGACCTCTTCAAAATATTTACCAGCGTCCTAGGATTAGCTAGTTAAAACACAGGACAACTCATTTATTAATGAAAAATTGCAAGTTTAGAAGAAATACATTGCATTTAATGATACGGTACTTCTCCATTGAGGCTTGCTGTTTCATTGTTCAAAAATGAGCTGATGTGCTACATTTTGAGCAAAACACTCAAAATAAAGGAAAAGGACGAATTATTTACTGCAACTACAGTAGATCCTTCCTCTGTATAGTATCAACCATACATGATTAATACCCTTGACAGGGTCATCAAAACAATCCTTCAGGGCATGAGTGGAAACAGCAGAATTTTCTGAAACACCATATCAGGTACAGCACTATGGGAACACCTATAGGCAATTTAATAAATGGATTTTTGCTACTGGTTTTTTTCTTCCTTTCATGGAAGATTCACAAATCAGATGATTGTTGCAAATCGTGAGTTGTTCAAAAGCAGTGCTCTATCAGTATCTGACAAACTTCAGTGGATTACTTGCTATACTTGTGGACTAAAAGTAAATGATAATCCCAAATTAACAAATGAAACAGGTTTTAGAAGCTTCTGTCTAGCACCAGAATGTCTCTTTTGGCTACATGTAATGACAATGGGTAGCCTTTATCTAAAATGTAATTTTTTTAATACTAACTAAGTAGGTGGAATAAATTTCCATTTAGATGTCAAAGCTCTGTAACAAAACTGTGAAACCCATTCAGCTGTTTTTTTTTGTGGAGAAAGCAGGAGGTATTTGTTCTTGTACATACAGTTCAAACCCTCTGTGATAGTACCCTGCTTGAATGAATAGCATTAAATCACAGAAAGTGCAGAAAGAAGCTAAATAATGGCATAGATGATGCTCCTGAGAAAAACAGGTTCAAAAGGCTTACTATTTGAAATGGAGCTATCTATTTGGTTCAGCCTGTGCTAGAATTTTTTATTCATTCCAAGCTTGTTCTGGAAAAAATAAGGAAGGTGTTAAACTATTAGTTTCCAAAACTTGAAGCAAGAGGGAGTTCACTGGGAAGTGGCTGCCTACGCATTGGCAGTGGGTATTGATGGAAATTCAAGACTCGCATAAATAGCAACAGATCAGCCTGCTTTCTCCAATGTAAATAGGCAACTAACTGGGCAGCTGTGTGGAGAGGGATTAAAGATTAGGTCGACAATATATTTATTAATCTTTATTGATTTTTTTTATCCTTTTTTCTGTATGCTTTGCAACTGTAGATGGAAGAACAAAGCTTTGAAGGTCAAATTTGAATTATTTCAATTAGCTTGCCCTTCAAAGATCCCTGCAGTGAATGGATTTATGGGTGTCAAACTAAACTAGGCCTCTTCTCAACACAGAGAACTGGGACTATTGGCCAGAAATACAGTTCCAAAATGGTTAAGTTGCATGATGCTGTCCAGATGGGTAGAGGTGGAACCCCATCAAAGGGGTACACCCAAAAGGATTTTAAAAGGCTATGAAGCTCAGTCTGTCTCTGCCTGTGAAAAACACATGGTTTGAGGAAGAGATGCTAGGTGTTCTTATTATCTGAGCAGCATTTTTCCTGAAACATTTTCCTATTTTGTCTGCAGAAGCTTTTTCAGTGAGTACCCATTCCTGTGAGATTGGAAAATAAAATATGGGTATCTAAGTTTCACTGTCTAGTCCTGTCCCTGACTATTTTTTCCCCAGTAAATTTTAACTCACCTGTGACGCTGGGTGCCCTTCCCTTGTGCCTTCATAAAATGGGCAGGAAGGAGGATCTGGGGAAATACAGGCCAGTCAGCTTACCTCAGTTTGTGAGAATGTTAATGAACAAATCCTCCTCAAAGACTTTAAAGCACATGGAAAACAATTTAAGTTTTGGAACAAGCAGCGTGAATTTTCCAAGGGACAATCCTACCCAGCTGACCTGATTGCTTTCTATGAGATGCCTGTCTGTGTGGCCAAGTGGAGGACAACAAATGTTGTTTACCTTGGCTTTAATAAAATCTTTGGTGTGATGTTCTACAGCATAGCCAAAGTTGTGAGATATGGACTGGGTCAGTAGTTTGTTAGGGGGGGTCTAAAATTGCCTGGGCTGTTGGGCTCAAAATGTAACGCCAGTAGTACAAAATCCAGCTGGCAGCCTGATACTAGTGGTGCCCCTTGGGGACCGATACTGGTGCCAATACAGTTTAACATCTCTGTTGATGATGGGACAGTGTAGTGGGTAGTAGCAAGCTGGGAGAAATGGCTGATGCCCTGTAGAGCAGTGATGCTAATCAGAGAGACCTCAGTAGACGTATGACACGAGTCAGTTGAAGTCTCATGAAGTCCAAAAAACCCAAATGTGACTTCCTGCCCCTGGGACGGAATGACACTCTGCAGCAGTACAGCCTGAGTGCTGACTGGCTGGGAAGTAACCACAGAAGACTTGGGTCCTGGTGAACAAGCTGAACATAAGACAGTAGCGTGCCCTTGCAGAGAATGTGGTCAGCTGCAAAGTGGGCTGCGTTGGTGAGAGTCTAGGCAAAAGGTCCACGAAAGCGATCCTTCCCTGCTACTCGGCACTTGTGAGATGACATCTGGAGTACTATGCCCAGGTTTGGGTTTTCAGTGCAGGAGGACATAGACACAGTGGCATGAGTCTAGCAGAGGCACACAAGATGGTCAGGGGGCTGGAGCACAGGATGTATGAGAAGATGTTGGGACAGTTGCGTCTGTTCAGACTGAAGAAGAGAAAGCTCGTGGGAGACCTTATTGCTGTCTGCAATTGCCTGAGTGGAAGATACACCAGAGTCAAAGTCTTCTCCAAAGCGCACAGCAGTAGGATGAAAGGCACTGGACATAAGTCAGAACATAGGAAACTCCAGTAATACAACAATGGGGAAAAAAATTACCAGGAGGTGGTCAAACACTGCCACAAGTTTCTCAGGCTGTGGAACCTCTATCCTTGGAGATATCCAACACTTTATCAGGCACAACCCCGAGCAACCTGTGGCAAATGGATCTGCTTTGAGCAGAAGGTTGGGCTAAAGTCCTTGGCAGCTGTCTTCCTACCTCCATAATTCTGAGTCTGTTTCCATGTTTCTGTATTTACATAAGTTCTCTTTACATTAGAATTGTGGTGCATTACCTTTTTAAATGGGTTTGTTAGTATTTTATACATTTAAACATGTATAAAGTTTATGTCTCTATATTTAAATGTGGAAACTAATACATATTGGTGTGTAAAATGGCACAAGAAGAAGAAAATATTTTGAGGTTTAAAAATGGCTCCAGGAAAGAGTTTAGGTAGCTAAGAAACGCTGCAGCCCAAGACTGCTGCTGGCTTTAACTTCACAGTGACTGACTCAGTCTACCCTACTAAACACTTCAATACAGAATGTTGATTTCTTAGCAAAATAAAATTGACACTGGTTTATTATCCTGAGATAGCAGTGTTACTATTATGTTCTTCTGAATAGCGCTATGATTTTGATACAGCATTTGAGAAATACTGTATTGTATTTCAGAAGCTTGTATAGCTAATGTGTGGGAGGCTTCACACCTAAGCTGCTTCACAAAAAAGTAAAGAATCCAAAACTGAAGAACACCTTGAAAATGTCAACATCCTATATGCTTGCCTGGAGATGAATAAGGGATAAGAATAGCTAGAGAAGAGATAGATAATGACAAAGAAAAGGAAAACAACCCAAATCCAGAAGGGCTTGTTTCTACATCTGCATGAAAAGTTGTGGTAGCCATCACTCTTCAATCGCCACTCTTCAGTAATACTTGGTTAAGGGATACTGTTGTATTGTGGCTGGATGGGAGACCTTTTACAGCATTATAAAATACTTTTGCTACAAGAAAGTAGCATTTGCAGTCATTCTCCTAAAACTCCTAAGAATAGCTAAGCTTGGAACATGAAAGCAGAATGCAGTTACCTTCTCAAGGAATTCAAGATCTGACTAATTTTAAGCTGATGAAATTGAAGGCATCTGCTCAGCACAGCTGCATAGAAAAGAACAACTCTGTTTTGAAAACTCAGTGTAGTTTCCATGTGGAAAGAATTTGCATACTGTAGCATCACCTGCAGTAACCATTAGCTAAGGAGCTCACGTAGGCAGTGTAGCTTCAAGGCCCTCTCCGGAGCCAGGCAGAAGATAGACTTGGAATGGGATCCTTCACTTTTCAGCTATAATGTAGTTACGTTTCTCTCTTCTGTATGAATCACAAACTCCATTTTGAGCCTGACGAGGCTTCCTGTTGACTTTGTTGCTGGTACATTGCGTTGCTTCTAAAAACCATTACTGTTTTGATGGGATAGCATTTTTCATGGGAAAATTTTGTTGCACAAAGTAGTTGGCAGGGGGGAATATCAAGAAGTTAACCTTAAAGAATACAAAATCCAGCAGAACATGACTATCCAGCAGAAAATAGACTAAGGTCCAGTGAAACAAACAGATGGTGGGAGAGGCTCTTCCATTAACCTTGTCTTAAGATCACATGCTGCAAGACCTTTATCAGTTCTGAGTGCACCTCTTTTCCAACCTACTTTCAAATGTCTGTAACCTCCAATGCAATCACAGGCTGACTCAGGTAAGTTATGTTAGCACTTACTTATATATCTTCCCTCCTCTCGTTCTGTGCTTTATTAAAGAAGTGTTCTGCTTGGTTATTCCTCACTCCACAGACACAGAAGCTGAGGGAAAAAATGGTGGAAAAAGTGCCAAAATATCCTGGAGCTGTCCAGAGCAAAATTAAAAATGAATCTATGGTGCTAGCACATCCCCTGGTTGAAACAAAATGATTGTTGAAAACATCATGTTTTATTCATAGTGCTGTATTTCAAAGTATATTTTAAAATATCTTTTTTTTTAATATTCCTATGAAAGACTAACACAGCACTTGAGCATTCTGCATATACTATCACTTCGTTAAGAATTACAAATGAAATACCAAGTCAGCAGAAAAAGCAGGAATTCAAGCCTATATAGTGAACTTGCATTGACTCTTCAGGTTTGCAGGTGTCGGAGGATCAAAGCAAGCTTCTCTTTCACACATGCTTTTGGTTTTTAATAAGAAGCGCTAGTGTGATGTGTGCCACCCTTAACAGGCTGTTCTTGCTAGCTTTACTGGAACAGACAGAGGATGGAGAGTTCTGGTATCTGAGCAAACAGTTTAAAAGGTATGCTAAAAATTTGAAGGTAACTATTATCATGTCAAATAATATCTACTTAGTGCCCTGTTATAAAATCATATAATTATGTTTTAAGATAACTATAAATACCTATCTGTTTACTCATCAGTATTTTTGTTTTGCAACTGTAGCATTAGCATAAGCATTTGTAACTGCTGCCTAAGAGAATTTCTGGTGCCTGTTTCAGTTCTTTGTATGAAATTATTCTTGCATGGCACTTGTAATTGTTCCTGTCATGAAAATGGAAACCTTGCACATATTCAGTAATGTGCCTTGGAGAGCATGTAACCTTGGAGATCTGCGTAATGTACCTTTGGATAATGGAAATTCTGTAGATAGTTCCTGAAATACTACTTTCTTCCTCATGAAAGCTGAATTCTTTCCAGAGGTAATGTTTGCCCTTGGCAAAACAAATTCTGATACAATAATGTTTATAAACAGTGGAGGAAGCAAGAAATCCTTCACATCTGTCAAATGTCCCAGTCTAAAACTTTCTGCTTCTCAGGCGTGCAGAAGGCTGTACTGAAAAGGAGAAACCAACAAAAAACCTTTGAGTGATAAGTATCCAAATGCTGGGATATGAAATGAACATATTGCTTCCAAAATGAAGCAAAAAAGTGATCTTTTATTGTTTTTATTTGCATATGAAAATTGATTTCTTTTTCTGGAATTGCAGTTTCCAATCTCATTCTGTCCCTTTCAGATTTGTAATGAAACAAAATGCACTTTTCAAAACAAAGGAAGGATTTTCCTTGTCAGACTATTTTCAAAGGCTCTACCAATTTTAGGCCTACTCATCAAGTACTCTATCTTTTTATTAAGCTCAAAAAGCAGATTCTTTTTCACCTCTGGTATCTTCACAGAAGCATTATCATGAAGAACCAGTATAGAAACTAGGTCTGTTCTCTTGCTGTTTGAAAACAGTAAGTTTGCAAAAAGGAAAAAAAAAAAAAATCCCAAGGTCATATTTTCTAGATGATTGACTTGGGTGTTTTGTAAATAACACATGTAAGATTTTAAATCATGCATGTGCTTTTTACCCAGAAATCTTTATACATGAATCAGTGCATAGACAAATCACATACTTCTAACCCTAACAAGCATCTGCTAGGGCCACTCCAGTTGCTCATGTATGCAGCCAGCTTTTTATTATGCTTATTAACCTGTTAACCTGCATCTGTCTCCCTCCTTTCCCTCTCTTTCCAGTTCTTCTCCAGAAACAGCAGCATGCCTAGATTCAGGGCTATATTGTCACCCCTTTTCACGCAGTGACTGCAAAGCTTGCTCAGTCATCTCCTAAATTTACTATTAAGAAGAAAGTGTATCACATGGCAGTATTGTATTTAAAATAAATAAATAAATAAATAAGCCCATCTTCTCCTCATAGAGAGACACTGGTGCTCTCCTTTCAATTTGTAATACACTCAGTTTACATTAGTCATGAAGTTTAAGGAAACCTGTAACCTATAAAGAAGTGCCTAGCACATAGTGTAAAATAGAATTAATGGGAATTAGGCCTTTCTGGCACTAAACATTACATTTGCCAGCCTTGGCCATATCACTTAAAATTTTATTTGTTTTTATCTTTGACAGTGTGAAATACTGACTAGAACTGCTATTTCTAGGCTTTGCCAGAACCCACATCCCATGACAAGTCACACTGTCAAATTTCATAGCAGGCAGCACTCCCTTCCTCAACTTGGAGCGGTGTGCCTCAGCAGCACTAGCGCCAGGATATGAAGTCTAGTTAAAATATGTATTTATTTTATGTGCGTGTATATATATATAATTTTATATATATTTTAACTAGTAAGACTTTTACCATACAAAGTCACTTTGTAGTCTTGATGATTATCAACGAATGAAAGAGAATTATGCTTATAATAAAGATACATCTTATGAAACTGTTTTAAAAGCTAGTGAATATTTAATATGTGTCCACAGCTACAGCAAGCCTAATGATTTGCTTGAACCTAAAATAATTCTTAATAAATTGGGTCAAAGAAAGATATTTAATACAGCATTATTAAAACATTTTATCAGAATGCATTTTACACAAAAGTTTACAAAACCATGAAAGAATAGGATTTTTAATAAAACTTAGCAGGCATGTTAGTTTCTACTCATATACTCTAACATTCTTTTCAAAAGCCCTCTAAGTCTCAAAGTGAATTATCTCAAAAATGAAAGTATGGTATCCCTTTACGGTAAAGAGAACAGTTAAGATAAAAAAAAAAAAGTGTGGTATCTTTACCCGGTTGGACTGTATCAGACCAGTTACTATAATGTAATTCTTTTTTTTTCTTGTGCATGATTCGTCTCCATAGAAAGAAATGACAAAATATCAAAAAAATGAGGAAATGACAAAGTTTCTTCTTACTGAATTTTTGTTCGAGTGGTCTGACTAATGCCAGTGAGAATACATGTCTCTGTTCTCAAGTTCTTCACTGAAACAAGATGGAATAACTCACACTGGTTTCAGTGCCTCTGTTATAGGATTATATGCCTTCGTGAGTCTTTCTTCCTTTCAGGATGTCTGTTCAGGGCATATCTGTTCTAACAAAGGCTCGAGGCATCGCTTTCTGCAAACTGGATTTTGAAGATGAGGAAATATATCCGTTGGAACCCTGAAGAAATAAAATTTCTTTTAGTAAAGGTCTGTTCCAAAACCCCCTGAAATCAGTAGGAACTCTTCAATTTGATTCCATAAACCATGGAGCAACACAAAAAGGTTTCAGTCTGTGGCAGCCCAGATTGCAAAACAATGTTTCTCAAAAATAATTGTGATGTGACCTACTTGACACTTTCCTGAACACGACGTTTAAGAAAAAAACCCCACCTCTTTCAAGAGTTGTGCACAAATAGATAAATAGCAAGGAATATGGCAGAATTTTGACAACATAATGTCTTAATGCAGCTTGGTGTTAGCAATATTCATCCTAAGCAAGCTACTTATTATCATGTCATCCTAAAAAAAAAAAAAAAAAAAAAAAAAAAAACCACAAAAATAAAAAAAAAAAAAAAAAAAAAAAGCCCATGAAATTAGAAAGTCACATTAAAGACAAGGAAAAAAACTAGGAAAGCACACTGTAAGGAAACAGTCTAGGTCAAGTCATAGTCTTTGTAAACCCAGGGAGTTAAAAGCATTTTCATAAATTAAGAACAAATAATATAGTGGAATCTGACATGTACTCCTAGTGGAATGATCTAAATTAATTTTGTTACTGATCCCCTGATGATCTTAGGCTAATCTTCATCACCCTTGCAACAGGTTTGACTGCACATTTGTGGTTTGGAAGGGAATTTTCAAGTCAGAACTATCCTAGTTTTCTTGGGTAAAGCAAGGTGGTAGATTACAGAACAGTGCAGCAGCATGCTTAGGGACTGAAATCTAGTTTTCAGATATTATAGATTAACAGCTTGTTTACTCAGCAGTCATTTACTGGGTGAGTTCCAAAGGTACCAGAAATGGACTTTTGCAATAATTTTCTTAAATATATTTAATTAAGAAAATAGCAGATGTTTAAAACTGAAGCTTCCATGAACCCAAAACTACTTGCATTGGCTAATATCATGCAAGTCACTTTCAATAAATACTTCATCAATCATAAGAATTCTGTATGCAAGTTAATTTTGTTGGCTGCATGAATTTTCTTATGTGTTCTGTTGGGTTTTTTTTAATGGATTCAATTATTATGGTTATTTTTTGCTGGTGCTCTAATCATTCTTTTTCAAGCAGTCTCTACAGTGAATGTTTAGTTGTGCAAGTAGCTTCCTGCTTATGCTCTAAATCCCTGAATATGAAATACTTGGGTTAAATGTGTTCCTAATAGGCACTTAAATAATTGCTTTTAATTTTCAAAAGAAAAATTATTTGGAAAGACATCTTGTTATGCTAGTTGGTAACCCTAGGCAACTGTGTATTGCAAATGTATCTGATTGAAGTGAATGATCCCCAAAAGCTTGTAGGTCATCAGCAGTGTGGATGGGAATAAAAAGATGACACATACGTAAATGGAAGTGAAATTTGAGCTATACTACATCATTCAATTTTGCAAAATCTGTCTGGTCATTTCAGAGTAACCACAAGACCTTTTCAAAAACCTCCTAAACCTTCAGGTTTAGGCCAGTAGGTTCTAAATACGTTATTTATGAGATGACGAGTATTAAAACTATGCTGCCTTCAGATAATTCTGAAGGACCTTAGAAAGATGGTAGCATCAGTGAACGTGGTTGTTTTTGTTTGCTTACAGTTTGAAATCTGATTTTGCTTTGCAAGCCTGTAAGAATCTGTCTCTGAAGCACATAGCATTTTTCAACATTTCAGGATTCTGCTGAAGGAAAAAAAGTATAAGCAGGATTTTAAGCTCAAAGAGCTTAGTCAAAACAGGCCCTTAAAAAGCATGCCACAACATTCAGTGCCTGTCATGTGGAGCAGCTCTGGTGCTAAATCACCTATTACCATCTGTAATCATTGACCTGTCAAACTGTTTTTGAGAAGAGTTTGAGAAAGAGAGGTTAGCTGCTTAGCCTCCACTTCTTTGAATAGATTCACCAACATGAAGCCCAACCAGAAAATATTTGGCTTAGTCTCTAATGTCCTCTGACAGCTATATTCAAGTGATATAGTCGCACTTACCTTTTAAAGGCTGAGGTTATCTCATGCAGGTATCATACACTTTTTAAGAAATACTATTTCTGGAAGTCACGCAAAGTAAAGCATACATTTGAAGGACAGCTAGCTGTCAGTGGTCAGAATAAAAATGTGTAATAATACTGTGAGTTGGCACATATTAAATTTTCACCTGTATTTTAGGTCAAGTTCTGAAACTGTTGTATTTTGGAATTGCTTTACTTTACTCAGAGAAACTATATCAACTGATACCAACAGTGTTACTGAGCAAGTACATAACAGCATGTACGACTATGAAAGGCATTTACCTGATGGCTTTTTTCTCATCTGAAAGCATCTTCTGAGTGCTTACTAAAATTTAGGTGCTGTAATTCCTACTTCCTTTAAAAAAAAAAAAAAAAATAAATTCCTCAAATGAGGCAATAGGGCATTCTTTCCTTTATCCATCTTTATAATAGTACACTTCAAGAATATTGCTAAAATAGATGCTAAACAGGTACTTCACAAAAGTATGGCAGATTCCGAAACTGAAACTTAACTAGAAATTGGAAGATAATTTGATGCTTTAAAAGGACTCAGTGCAGAGTGTGAGGTAAATGTTCTACCAAACTACCTGTCACTTGAAGTTGAACATATGTAGACATCTCCAATCTTGTTCAAAGGTGTTGTGGTCAAGCTATTCACTCCTTAATGCAAAGAATGTAGCTGCTTTCTGTGTATTGATTCAAGATGGACTTACAGACTCCAAGCACTCACTGTCAGAAAATGAACAGACAAGAGTAAGCAGTAAGCTCGATTTATAAAATAGGATCTTAATATAGAGGTGATGAATGCAAGATTAGCATAAGCGCTGTTTCTAACCATCTGGCTTAAATAAACTTCTCCTCAGGTGCAGAGTGTCCTACAGCTGCTGTAAGGGAAGGTACCTACACTACTCATGTATCCTGACAGTCTCTCTCTTTTCACAATTGTGGGGTGTCTTCCAGCGCTCTTGTTTCTTGCTCCTCCAAAATGTGTCTGCTTCCTGACTGGGAAAGCCATCCTCAAGCACCTTGGATGTTGGATGTGCAAGCACTAAATCCACACACCCAATAAAGGGTCTATAGCAAGTCTGAGCCACAGTAGTTTTTAAGTGCCTGAAATAGTTCGGGGGATGAGTTCTGTTTGATAATTTGATAAACAATGCAAACTGTGGTCATCCATAATGTGAATTCTGAAAAAAAGTGCTCCCCTCACCAAGCTGCTAGTCACTCTACTAAGATAAAGCAGGTTCTAAAAATTACGTGCAGTGAGGCCCAAAAGTCCTCCTTTCTCCATGTTACCAAGCTTTAATGAATTTCATTATTCTTTTTTAATTTACATGCTCTTGCAGAATAAAGGTCCCCAAATCATTAACTAATTTGATATGTCTGAAGTACCAATTCAATTCTCTGGTCCCTTAAGAATCTTAGCCATCTTGTTCAAACACCTCTTAACTTAGTTTCATAATTAGATACACCTTGATTGATGGTTTTTTATATAGCACTTGCAGAGGGAAGGAAATCAACCTAATTGTTATCACAATTTAGCAGGTTTAAGATTAAAAGTCTTAACCAAATCACTGATTTCCAAGAGCAAACAAAGCTCTCCTCTGATGCAGAGGAAGGTAAGGAAGGTCTTTCAGCTAATGACTCCAATAACAAATTACTCTGGGAGAAAGAAATTGATACGGCAATTACTGAGTTATTTCCGTGCTACCTGCACTTTGGATATATATTTATACGAAAACAGGGACATCCAGTTTTTCTTGTTCTTAATAGCTAAATCATTCCAAACAGGAAGTTGATGCTGAAATAAATGTTGGAAAGAAATGATCAGGTAGAGTTGGAACAAAAGGAAAAAAGTACTTTTTTTCTAAAAGAAAACCTTTCATTTTAGAAGATTTTTTAGCAGAATCGTTTTTGATTACAAAACAAGTAATTTTGAAAGCAATGTTGAATCCCAGACCTTTATGCCTGCTCACGTGACTGAGCAGTCCTTATGCAGTCAGACGTTGTAGCAGGGGTAAGTTCAGGACCAGGCATTGCGCCAACATAACACACCTTGGTTGCTCTTCTGTTATAGCAGAACTGTGGGTTACAAAGTGCTATTATAACAGGCTAAAGTCTTGCTGAGAGAAGAAATAAGAATAATTCATGCCTGAGACATATCACAAACAGAAACTTACTTTATCAGTACAAGCAGCCCTGTCTCAAAATCTCCATTCTTACCATAGAAACTTGTCTCCAGAGGTAGAAACGAGAAATTGCTGTGTCACTGTAGAACATGAATTGCTTTAGGACTGAAATAATGACATGAGGACCATGTTTTGGGGGCAGAATCAGTGCTACAGAGTGCATAAACTTAAAATAGTTACTTTCTTGTTCCTGCAACTGAGTAAGAGCTTCAGGGTTAGCCCTTGTATTGTAACACACTTAAAGAAAACTTGAACAGGTTTTCTGTTTCTGATACTATTTATCCACGCATCATGAATTCAGTGAACAGCAGTGAGGCACCGCATACACAGGCAAACAGCTATGATTATGGATGTGGATGGGCAGAGGGACTTGAATTTACAAGTATTTGAAATGAGTGTTAGCAAATACGAATTTTCTCAAAGTTTTGAGTGTTTTGGGAATAAATCTTGTGTTGTGCTAAAACAGCTGGAAAATCGTAAGCTATATATTTCTTTATATTGTCATCTGTGTGACAGTCTTAATGTTTGGGAATTATTCAGGGTATTAAAGGTGCCAATGGCTATAGATTTACAGTTTGTGTGTACTACTGAAGAAATTGAATTATGAGGGCTGGAGAATTATGAAAAGACTAACTTATTTCCACTATTCTCTTTTTCTCTTTCTTCTAATGTTTTGGAAAGATTTGGATACTTAACTTTGTGAATAGTAATGACTAGTAGTGGTTAACTGTAGCCTACATATTTTGTTTGAGTTGTGGTTATGATGGAGATCACTTCATCAGAGTTGGAAACCGGAAATACAAGCTTTCATCTAATGTTTGTAGAGTGGTAATCTTGGAGGAATCTGATTTTACTTAATTTTGGACACTTTTAGTAGCCCTGTCGCTTCAGTCATGTGCAGTTGACTACTGTAGCTGATCCTTTGTTTTTGCTTGGTTTAGATTTTGGGGTGGTCTATGCTGATTTTCTTAAATATTTTTCCTTTTAAGAAAACTCAGTTTGACTTTGCAGGAAGTTTAGAACAAGACTCATTCAGCAGTATTTATAGACACATCATGCCAGTTATAGACACACATCAGGCAAAAACAATGGCCAGCACGTTATTAGCTGTTCTGGGATTTTGCATTAATTGTGAAAAGAAGGATGGGAAATGTGTAGAATTATGACATTTTGGATGAAAACAGGCATTAGTTCTGGAATCTCAAGTTTAATGAATCGGTATTTCCAGGCACTCTCTGTCAGTAGAAATTAAGCAAGTTGTCCACATACAAAGTCACGTTTGCTTTGGTAGGTAACTCTTGTCGCAGATGAATGCTCATAATATACTGATTGATAAAAGTAGTAAATCTGATAAGGGTTGTCATCAGCTAATATAGTAAGGTAAAAGAAATTCATAGGGGAAATCAAGAGGCTCTAAACTAAAGCTGACCAACCTTTATTGCTGTATTAATTTGCTTACTAATTGGCACAAAATGGATACTTTGCTGAGTAGAAAAGTCATTGGCTGACAGAAAAAGGAGCATTGGAACTGAACAGGGAACAGACAATACCTCACTTTAGTTGATGGTTTGAAAAAGTATACTTTGTAGGCTTTTCCCAGCACAGAGCTGAGGTGGCAAAATCTTGTCAAGCAAGGTCATAAAAACAAACGGAATGGATTATTAAAAAGAAAATAGTCTGCATGTCGAAGACCCAAACAAAAGACAAAAGCTGAGACTCATAAGCTGAGCATGAATATCTTGATTATAGCTCTCCAGTGTTATCTGGCAACACTGAAAGCGATTGCTTTAACATTTCTCAAACAGCAATCATTAAAAAGGGACAGCTTACTCAGCAATAGCGCAAAATCTGCATTGCCACCACCTGCATCTCTTGTTTTAAAAATCTTTTCTCCTCGTCTCTTGTATAGTAAAACTACGTGGAAAACATACCTAGTCAGAATCCGTGTCCAAAAAAACACATGTACTAAGCGCATTTATGAAGTTCATAGACTAGCAACATACATCCTGATGCTTTGAAATATACGTTTCAAACTATGTAAGAGGATGTTAAGTGATTTTCATCTGTTATACCATAGAATATGACAACATAAACTCATTAACTATTAGACATGAGAGAGAACATGTATAAATGCCCCTGCCATGGCAAAAGAAATAAAACAATGCTAGAACTTCTACTGCATGGTCCAAATATAAATGAAAATCATTTGTATTTGAGAGCCTATTAACCTACGTATTTAATTTTTCTCTTGTAATGATGCTCATGTGAGACCTTGTCACAGTGTCACAGACTTACGCATATATATTACAGTTAAGTGTTAGAAATGCCACAGAGAACCATCTGTAACAGTTGTATTATATTCCTATCATATCCAACTCTAGCCTGGACAAAATTAATTTCTATTAATAAAATTCAGCCAGTTTTTATTAATGAGGTCTATTGAGGGAGGATGTCTAAGCCATTGGACTGTGACTCAGATAATTTCCTCGTTTCTTCTGTGACCTTGGGCAAGTTGCTCAATTTCTCTGGCTGGAATTTTCTGAGACTCCAAAGATTTTAGAAGGACAGTAAAGCTGATTGATTGTTTTGGTTCATTGGCTAAAATGAAAAATCACACAATAGTGAGGTGAGGTTTAACCAAAACTAAATTGTTGGTAAAATAGGAAAAAAAAAACAAACAAAAACCTAGAGAAGAAATAGGTTCATCTCAACAATGAATTTTGCTCCTAAAGTTCCTCACTGGCTTTATCCCTGGCATCTGGGATATTTCTGAAGCAAATATCTGACTTGATATTTGACTTGATATCTGACTTGTAAAATATAGTAAAAGTGTTTTCATTACTCATGTTTTCTAGAAAAAACAACTTGACTTGAATAATCTAATTAGCTTTAACTTCAAATTTGAGTACTTTCCTGAATTGAAGTGCTTTTTTTTTAAAAAAAAAATCACAGTTTCAATGAGATGCTCCTATATAAAAAGATTTTATTACACTTTTCATTATGTTGAGTTTATAAGTTTTTAGAGACAGTGATTGTGATAGTATGTATACATACACCATTTACAGAGCAAATTTTACATTTCCTGAGTCTTCAAGGCATTTGTGTATTAAAAATAAATTTATGAAGTCTTTTTGTCTTATGCTCACACTGAAATTGTGTCTTAGGTGACTGTAAGGAGGTGAAAGGGAAACAACTGACTGTTGGATAAGCTTGTAAACAGAAAAAGAAAAATGCTGAAAGAAAAAAATTAATTCTATAGTCTCAAAGTAAGTCATATAAGACATCAGAAAACTTGGTTTCCTATTGTGACCTAAGTAGGAACAGCAGAACCACGAAAGACATAACCTGAAATTCAAAGGTCCCCAGTTGCACTGAATCAGGCTTGTGGCTCCCAGAAATGAAACTGCTCCCCCCAGCAACAGATTTAGTGCAGTTGATACATCCATCTACAAGGATGCAGTATATGTACAGGGTAAGGGTTTCACACTGCTAATGCCATTTAAATGTCAGCCTTATTTATTTTCATATGAATAGGCAAATGGCAAGGTCAACTACTTCATTTTAAGGATGGTGGAGATGGCTGAACAATAAGGATGATTCCCTGTTACATTACCAGCCATATTGAATGCCTCATTCTGAATGATGACTCCTTCTACAACTACTGCTTGGTAGTGGGAATGGTAGTAAAGTACCACCTAAAGCCACAGTCCTCCATACCGGATCCATATATGGCTGAGTCACTCAGCAGTTAAAATGCGATCTATATCAGACACTGATACGTTTGCTTTCCTCAGATGACTTGAAATTTTTATGCTGCAGAAAGACACAATATCTGATCCATTGTAAAGTTTAGTGTAGCAGACAGGCAAAAAACTTATCCAGCATAAAATTTTCTCTACTGGTTCACACTGTTCAAGAAATATTGCTAGTGAGTAAATAGGATCTTTATCACATGACTACAGTATTTTTAATCCTTCCTAGGAGTCCAGAGGCAGATTTAGTGTATTGTCAAACCACTGTCTAAGGTTAAGCAAACACATTTTTGCTTAGTTACAGACACACATGGGTGTTCGCTAGGTTGGAAAATCTATCAAAATGCCTTTTTGCTAGTGGCTCTTCTCTGTATGGAAAGATCATTATTTTAAGAGTCAGTAGTGCCACTGAACAGTGGTAAATGGAAAGTGTCAGTCAATTAAAAACATATTTATAATAGACAAGGCACTTACTGAACTAGAAATATACAATAATAATAATATCTCTTCAGTATGTTTATCAATGATCTGGACACAGGAGTTGAATGCATCATTAGGGTATTTGTTGATGATATCAAACTGAGAGGTGCTGTCGACTCTCTTGAGGGACAAGAAGCCTTGTAGAGGCATCTGCATAGATTGGAGCATTGGGCAAACGTCAATGGCATGAAATTTAACAAGTCCAAATGCCGAATTCTGCTCCTGGGATGGAGTAACATGAGGTACAAGTATAAACTGGGAGAGGAGCGGCGGGGGAGCAGCCCTGCAGAGAGGGGTGTGGGGGTGCTGGCGG
>NW_009595145.1:0-11693 GCF_000690535.1 Cariama cristata | reverse complement strand
GGTAGACGGGAGCCAGCAGGGAGCCCTGGCAGCCCAGGGCAAACCCCATCCCAGGGGGCATCAAACCCCATCCCGGGGGGCATCAAACCCAGCGTGGCCAGCCGGGCAAGAGAGAGGATGGTCCCGCTCTGTTCAGCCTTTGTGTGGCCTCAGCTGGGGTGCTGTGGGCGGTGCTGGGCCCACTGTTTCAGAAGGAGGTGGGGGTCTTTGAATGCATCCTGAGGAGGGCAACGGAGCTGGTGACAGGGCTGGCACGCCTGGTCTGTGAGGAGCAGCTGAGGACTTTGGGTTTGTCTTGTCTGGAGAGAAGGAGGCTGAGGGGTGACCTCATTGCTCTCTGCAGCTTCCTGAGGAGGGGAAGCTGTGAAAGGGAGGTGCTGAGCTCTTCTCCCTGGGATCCAGGGACAGAATGCGTGGGAGTGGTTCAATAAGCTGCACCAGGGGAGGTTTAGACTGGACATTCAGAAACATTTCTTTACTGAGAGGGTGGTCAAACACTGGAACAGGCTTCCTAGAGAGGTGGTGGATGCCCCAAGGCTGTCAGTGGTTAAGAGGCATTTGGACAATGGCCTTAATAACAAGCTTTAACCTTTGGTCATCCCTGAATTGGTCAGGCAGTTGGACTAGGTGATCGTTGTATGTCCCTTCCAACTGAAATATTCTATTCTATTCTATTCTATTTTTCTATATTGTCTACAAATTTTACATAAATATATTTTTATGAAGTCATAGACCCAAACACATAGAAATGCAGGAAAAGGTGGATTCTCTCCTGAGATGCAGTCGAAATGAGTTAAACTTTGTGTTAACTCAGCTCAATTGAAGATCTGTTCAAAGACATGCTCTTCAAAGGCATGATCAAGGTATATTCTCTATAGTAATGTGTGCAACAAGATCTGCTCAGGCATGTTCACAGCTGACAAATAATTTTCTGGGCCTATCAAAATGAATCTAATTCAGATACTCATTGTCTTTCTTTCACCTCCTTTTTTTCTGAAAAGTCTGTGAGAAGTATGGAAAGAAACCTCTGACAACCACAGAACTGACAGAAGAACATGCTATCTTTTTTTATCATGCTCCCTGTTGGGAAAATTATTACTTATTAAATTTTTTTATTGAGACAAAGAGCAGCTTTTTCAGATGTCTGTTTTCTAGCTTTTAACTGGTTCCAGGCACTACTGGCTAACATATTTGAACACTATGTTGTAGTCATGAACACATGCAGTCTTTATCAGGTGACAAGTTTTCTCCTTGCGAGCTATGCTTTTTTTTTTTTTTTTTAATTTTTGTTGGCCAAGTACAGATCATTTTCTAGCACAGTGCTCAGTGAAAATTATTTTACTCATTTTACTCCCCCTGCCTTCTCTTGCTATATCTACTTCTAGCAGCTGGAAAGTCAGTTTTGCAGGAATAGATGGAACCTCTAGAGTACCTTTCCTGGGTATACTGACCAATACGTTAGACCTAACAGAGGCGGATCTTACAGTTTCATGCTAATCTGGTCGTTTGCAAGTACCTCCTCAGAGCAGAAGGAAAGCACAGCAAGAACTGTTTCCAGGAGAGCTTCTGAGGCTTACCAATACATGACAAGTATTCCAAGTGATGCAACTTGTAGGACCACGGCTGTTTTCATCTGAACCTAAAGCTTCATCTGATGCCTTAGCTAACAAATATTAGTCAACATGAGGCTGTTTTATTGGTCTTGGTACGCATACTATTGGGAAAAAATCTACTAATGTAAAGCAAAAATTGGACTGAGCCTTTCTATTATTGAATAGTTTCCTTAGAATTTTTAAATATTAACCACTTATCAAATGCATTTATGGGAAATACCAAAGACTAATTCTCAGTGTTCACCCTTTAAAAAGGTTTTTAAATTAAAGTAAATAATTTTGTAGTGTAGAATGACTTATACACTTAAACCAAGAAGAAAATTGAGAGAGAATTTTTGTCCCTGTATTAGACAGATGTAATGCCCATGTCCCTTCACTTTTTTCCAAAGACTTTTCAGTCATGAACAAGAAGCAGATAATCAATTTAGATACTAAACTCGGATTTCATAGGCAAGCAGTGCTTAACTTTCTAGATCTCCCCAAAATAGATTAAGAATTTTTATCTTGACCTACTGAGTTTTCTACAAAGAGAAGATCATATTCTTGGCCTCATCTGTATTGTTTGGCATCCTGCCTCCAATACTGGTTGATAACCCTATCAAGGTACTTAAAAAATAAATGCCGCTATTTCTCTGGCGTGTTGTAGCAAATATAATGCCTCACATAAGATAAGGAATTGTTTTTTCTTTTTTTTTTTTTTTTTTTTTTTAATGAGGAGGCTGAGGGTGGGGAGTATATGTGAATACAGTTATGATTGCATGTATCATTGTAATTTTTCCAACCCCTATGAAACCCAGCATGCTCAATGGAGAGCTGCAATAGCTAATAATCACCGTCTACAAAAGGCAAATGCATATCCTTGACCAAATTAAACTGAAACTGCCCTTAATGCACAGGACTAGACATCCAGTGTGCAAGCAATAAAAAAACACTTTGTCACATGGTCGCTGAAATGATTTGGTGGTGGTTTCCCAAGGACGGTGTCTAATGTTTTGCTAATGGAAAACCAATGTGCACATCTGAAACAGTTGGAAAGAAATATTTAAACAGCACATGCAGCTAATAAATCACTTGGTGTTTGCAGTAAGGGTGAAATATGGGAAAGGTCTGTGGTTTGGAAAGTAGCATAAAATTCTCTAGGGAAAATGTAGATTGGACTTTGCTTTAACCTTTCCTCAGATACAGATACAGTTTACTGATATGTCATGTCAAAGGTCCACTATAACACCCCAACATGTCTAATTGTTGTCAGAGAGACTATAAATTGGACTGTTCCAATTATCTAGGCTCCAAGAAGAATAACACTGTAGTAAATAAAGGTCTCTGGAGGTTTGTTGCAGGCTTGTAATGGCTTAGTGAATGCTAGTGTCATCCGTACAGATCTGGCTGGATTGGAACACTTTAACATCTATAGAAATTTAACTTCAGCTTTCCCAGGAGATGCTGCTGTTGTAGATCCTAGCCCTGCCAGTGTCTCCCAGGAATTGAGGGTAGTGGTGATGCAAATTGGTTGAGTAAGTCATTTTCCCCTCTTCTTAACATGACACGTAAAATACATGTCAGGAGCTAGCCAAGTGAGTGTGCAGCATTAACACATGCGTTATGAAGAACATTTTCAATAACTTAAGGCCACTTGAGGATACAACTGCAGAGATTCAAAAGGAGACCTAGGCTTTAGTAACAGTCACAACACTCATTTTCTACCCTGTTTCCCTAAGGGATCTGTTTCTCTTGTGCAGAAAATTGTTGCATACTGGCAGCTCAAAACCGAAAATCAGTAAGCAGGTGGGATCTATTTACCTGCTTATGCCAATAAAACTCCTACTAAACAGGAGTAATTAAAAACCTGGGCCCAGCACCCATGGACAGTGGTTAAAGAGCAACTTTCCAACAGCATATGGCTGTGACAAAATGGCAGCATGCTGGGGTGGAGGGAGGGCATCTGCCTCAGGAGCTGCTGGAGAAGGCGTGGCTGTCCCTGCCAGCCAATCAGAGGGTGCGGCAGAGATCACAGGGGGTGTGGCAATGTCAAAATGGCAGTGACAGCAGATGAAGGGTGAGGAGCTCAGGGCTGTAGCACGTGGTTCCTCTCTCCCTTCAGGCCTCTGCAGGTTGTCTAAAGGCAGGTAAAGGGCTCCCTGGGGAATTAAGATGCTGTTTCTTGACACAAAAAAAAAAA
This sequence comes from Cariama cristata, assembly GCF_000690535.1. Lineage (NCBI taxonomy): Eukaryota > Metazoa > Chordata > Aves > Cariamiformes > Cariamidae > Cariama > Cariama cristata. The sequence continues at coordinate 7,901 of NW_009595145.1, read as the reverse complement.
AAAAAAAGAAAATTTGACTAAAATCTGCAGGAGGAGGGAGAACATCTCCAGTTTTCTCTCTTTTATAGAGTTGGCCAAAAAAATCCTAGAACACAATTGTTGACTGAAACTTTTCCGAAGGTAATTTCTTAACTTAGACTATTTGGCTTTCTTTTTAGATTGTTATCTTTGACATTTGCCAGGATTTGTTTGGCGTTTGCAGTTGGTGGATGTCAACATTTCCTGTTCAGGTAGTCTTAAAAAAAACCCACTAACTTTTTCCTTACTAGAACTGAGATGTGGGTGGAAGCTACTCTTTATTTTCTACCTGTCTAGCACTGTAAGAGCTCTGTCTTCTATATCTGCTTCTGTACATACTCCGTATTCTCTTTGAAAACCTGCTTAAGAGTGCATAAGTATTTAAAAAGTTGTCATTTAATAATTACAACAAAACATATAGTTGTATAGCAATTGCAATGCTAGAAAAAGCTCCAAAAGCCAAAGCATATCTTTTGTGATCATCAAAAACATGCTTAATCTGGGAATACACTACCTAAGTCGATGAGTTGTGCTGTGTTTCCTCTGAACTGCTAAGTTATGTTACCTAGAGGAAGCAGAAGTTCTAAATAGATCCTTGGACACTAATTACAGGGAGTACAGTAGAAATTTTGCCTTGATAATATTCTCAGTATTTATCCTTTATGACATTATAAGACTGATTTTTTTTCAACTTTTATATTTGTGCATGTTCCTATGTGAAACTCTAGAGTTTATTTAAAATTAGCAGCAGTTCTATTAATGATACTCAACATTTTCAGTAATAAGTGTATAATGTAAACCCTTTAAAGCACTTAATATGACAACCACTTCTTGTTTAGATGTGTGTGGTGATAAATTAGAAAAAAGCTAATAAAACATGCAGCAGAAGGAAACAGCTGTGAAAGTTTCAGGGTAGTAAACAGACAGACTTGGCCAATAGTGATGTGTATTACAGGTCATAATGGGACAGCAAATAACCTTTGTGTCTTTGCAGTTTTTTTCCTAAACCCCCATAATTTTGTTAACATTTATTTTTTCCACCAGCAGTTACTGGGTTTGTGTTCAAACACAGCAAGAAATAGAGTACCTATAGGCTATGTTGCACTGAGCCATTGACTCAATGTCATTTAAAACAAACCAGCTAACCAACCTATTATCACTTATCACAGTTGCAATAGGAGATGCTTTTTTGAAGACTGGAAGTCAAACATAGAAATAGGCAAATGTTCTGGACAATAAATTTGCAATTAGCATTTCAACCCACTTTATCTGGTGGGGTAATATGATGGCCTGTTTGTATAGCACTTGAGTGTCTACCATATGGAATAATTTTTTTTTTTAAAAAAAAATTTGATTCCCTCTTTCAGTTCAGATTCTGAGCAGGGCATATTTTGGGCAAAATCAGTACTATGTAGCAGAGGCTGTTAGTGGAGTTTGTAGCAGTACCCTACTGCTACCTGTCGGACAGGACTTTGCTAATGTTTACCAAGCAGAACAGTCAACACTTACTTCCAGGGAGTGCTGGGCCAACAGCATCCTTTTATTTCCCCTGCAGTCCAGCTATGCATGCAGGATTAAATAATGTTTTCAGCATCTGATTGTGTAATACATGTGCAGTGAGTCCTCCCAAGATAGCGCTTTCTGCTATGAGGCATGAGAATTGGTCGTGCTGTGGGCATGACCATGATTTTGGGACATGCAGTGACTTAGCTGGAGCTGCTTTGCCAACGTGTACTTTTTGGTCATATAAGATTAACAGACTCCTTGAAAGGCATCAAGGAAATCCTGAAGTTCTACGTAGACAAATTTTTCTGCTGCACCTAAACGACCACAACCGTTTGTCTTTTCCTAAGGGAAGATGGTTTAAAGAGGAATTAACAGTATTTGAGTGTGAGGGTATTGTCGCAATTGTGATACAGTATAATTTCTGCAAGCACAAAATTCCTATTTTTGTGACATGACTACATCCTAATCTGCAGGCGTTTGTAACCAGCATTCATTCTGTTATATTTCATTAGCCTAAAATGCCATATAATCCTGGAGTCTCAGAAACAAAAGAGTGCTCAAATCAGCATGTTTCAAGTTACATTTGTAAAATGTTAGCATAAAAATAAAGACAGTCCTGTACATAGGATGTAATGTGAAAGCCGCCTTTTTTGTATAAGGTGGTGCTTTTCCATTTCCGAACTACACAAAAAAACCTCATTCTCTGACACCCTATGTAAATGTAAATGCTTATAAAATTTATTAAAAGAAAACTTTCAATATCAGGGTACTAGCTATATATATTGCTTAGTTCAACCATTATATCAATACTAAGCAGTTACTTTAGATAATTTATTTTCTAGAAAGTTCTGTTCTTTAATAAAATGGTATATGCAGGTTTCGTGTTTGTCATACCTTCATCTCACAAGATAATTCTGTTTGTATCAGCCAAATATGACATCTTTGCTTTTACAAGAAGTGAATTTGTTTTAATAATTAGCTGACTGTGGTAGTCCCTGAATATAGAAGTTCTACACTAATATAAAAGTGAAAGTGGTGTAGTTAAAAACTCAGTTGCAAGTCTTTCGGTGAATGGAAGGTCACTCTAAAAACTGCAAAACAAAGTTAAATCAATTAGATTTCTGCAGATACATCGCTGTATCTATTGCTTTGTGATTTTAGTTGTCAGCAAAAAGTATAAATGCTTTTGGGAGACCCAAATTCTACTTCCAATGCTAATATAAATCCAAGATTTGTATTACTAGTCAGCTTCTTGCTGGCCTATAAACTTTATGGACTGTTTTTTTATGATAGGAGAGCTATGCAGGGTATGTGGGGGAAATCAGTAGCTTTAAATATATTAAATGGAAATGATCAATATATTCTAGAAATATAAAATAATAATGCTAGAAGTGACAGTTAGTGAAATCCGTGGGAAGTTCTGAATAATAGTATATGCTAATGTTTAAATATATTATGATAATCCCTCTTTAAAAATCAAACTACAGTTCTAAATCATATTCTGATAACTCTTATTATCTGGAATTAAGCTGAATTATGAACAGCCATTGCCTAGGATGTGGATATAGATATATAGGTTTTTTTAATACTGTCATTTTTTTAGCATCAGTCAGTGTTTGGAGAAATTTCAGTCACACATTGACAGAACTGACTTCTAAAGGTTTTCAAAGATCTGGCAGAAATACCTTCCTGTATTTCCTGTAGGTCGATGCATATCAAAAACATATATTTATGTCTATATGTTGTCCTAAAACTCACTGGCTGAGATTTTAAAACTTGCCTTAAGGATATGGATGCCCAACTCTCATTAATTTTAATTCAATTAATTAATTTGGTTACTCATTTCCCATTAATTTACATTAATTTTAATGGGAATTGGGCATCCAAATCCCATAGGCAAGTTTAAAAATATCAGCCAGAATATAATGAATATCCAAGAAAAGGGAATTCCAGAGCAAGTTGGAACTTCTCAGCTCTAAAATTTCTCCTGTTAAAGAGCCATTTTGTTGCTTTGCATTGTCAGCAGTCACAATCGATGATCTCTCAGAAAAAACAAGCCTCTGACAGTTCTTCAGAAGTCAATCAACAACTAGAATTATGCCTTAAGAAAGCAGTATAAGCCTAACTGTGACTGCTCAGTGCTAAATTGCAGCAGCTTGTTGCATCTGAATGTCAAAGAGCTATGCTCAAGTGTGAGCACTCACACACAGATGTCATTGGTACAATATTGGAATATTATGCTAGTGTCATATAAAGATTTCATGGGCCTGTGAGGTTGTTGCAGGACCCACATTAGATGGCAATAACTGAATATTTTAGACCAGCCCTGGCAATCTCAGGGTAAGCCTGACAACACCGGGGGATCCAGTGGGTTTCTTTGTGCTCACGGCCTCTACAGGTGGTGCGAGATTGCAAGAATGATGGGCATCACCACCCAAGTAAGGACAGATGCAATATAGGGATAAGTGTGCTCCATCAGATAGCACGTGTGCCTCTCTCAAGCATTTGGTCAAGTTCTTCTGCTGGTACTCAACCTGATCTTTTGGGTTTTTTTGTTGGTTTGGTTTGTGTTTTTCTCTCGTAACATGTGCTTATGGCTGTTATCCCTGAGAAGTATTTACTTTTTTCATTAATTTTCCTTCCTAGCCATAGATTTAATTATCCTTCTGCACATCTGTTTTTTTCCTTTAAAATTTAGAGGCAAAGTCCCTTAATCTATTAACAACTTTCTTGCATAAGAAAAATAATAAGAAAATAGTTTTTTTCAGCACCTTTCATGTTACTCTCTTTTTATTTCATGGAAGTTTCAAATGCCGGAATTGTAAACAGTCTGTTTCTTTCTGCTGTTGTATCTAATGTATTTCATAAACAAAACATTGAGAAATCACTATCAAATATAAAGTTGGTGACCAGATCAACGGGAGCTATTATTAGTCTTAATTCTATGAATCTCTTTTCTCTTTTTTCATGTTTGTGGAAAGCATCATTTCTTTTTCTTTTTAATTATCAGACTGCAGACACTTTTGTTTACAATAGAACTATACTGGAGAAATTATATTTCTCAATTAGCAATTGAAAAAGAAATTCAGTTTAAATTGCAAAATAAGCAAGTCAAACCTCCCTTAATTAATTTTATCGTTACTTTAAAAAAAAAAAAAAAAAGTGGTTTACCTACACAGGGGAAAATGTCACTTAATCATGCTACATTTAATTGGAACAAATAATTATAGTGAAATATTAATCATTATCCACTGAAGCCTCATTTAAAATGTAATCAGTCTGAGTTGAAGACAGCCTGCTTCCTGCATTAATTTGAACTGTAACCTCACTACGGTGTGTTTCCTATGAATATATATAGAATACTTCTATCTATTCTAAAACTGTAGATAGCTTGAATATAAAATGTTGTATAACTAAGCTATTGTATATGAAAATTGCCACTGTAGGAGCCTGTACACATCCTGGAAGAAACATTGTAATGGAGTTTTCAAAGCCCTTGGTGTGTTATCCATTGTCAAGTTTAGTCCCATGGGGGTTTTTGCCATTGACTTCAATGGATGCAGAGTTTCTCAGTGCCAAGAGCTTCTAAACAATCACTCTCAAGGACTGATGGGGGGTGGGGGGGTGGGGAGTAATAATGATGATTGCATCGATCAGTTTCTATCTAAATGTCCTCTGTGTTTAAATTTCAATGAAGATGGATTTGTTGTTCTGGATGGCTTAGACATCTATTAATTATACATGCACATAATATTTAATTATCTTGAGTAAGTATGGCAATATTCTTGAATTAGAGATGGATTATTCCATTCAAATTCCAGAAATTGGACTTTATGATATTTGTCAGGTCATAATTAGCTTTGAATTGCTAGCTATGATGTGGGTATTAGAAAGTTTTTAAATGCTTGGAAATCCTACAAGTTTAGGAGCCTCTTGTGGTACAGATCTCCTCCTCCTGGATGCCCATGTGAAGTCTGAGGCTATGAAGTTCATTAGTAACTTCTTCCTGATTGCTCCAGGTTGTGGCTTTCTGGGCTATGATTCTGAAGCATTCGTTCTCTGGGTCCATATTTAATAGAATTAGAAATGTCCAAATGTAATAGGTCCAAAGCAAGTGCATATGTTGTAAATATGGACTGCAGACAGTAGACTTTCATATGAGCATAACACCTTCTCTCCTTTTATTTTAAAATGCAAGGAAATACAAATGGCAGTTGCCTATATGTGTACATAAGTATACCAATGTTGTCTAGGAGCTAACAGTTTTTCACATTTAACACAGTTTAACATGGTGTAACACTCTTACATGTATGTAAGGTCATGTATGTGTGTATACATATATGTCTGTATATATGTATATATAAAACACTCTTACCTGTATGAGGTCAAATCTATAGATGATATTGGTATCTGTGCATCCACTGATAGCATCAAAACACTCTGAAATACGTATGTATGTCTTATAACTAGGCCATGGTAAAATGCTTGCTGAAACCTGAGCCTAAACTGCTAACTTTGAAGCAATGAACAACTTAACAAGCTTCTCCAGTTTGTCAGTGCATGGGAATAAACAAGCACACTGTTTAGTTTGTTTGTAGAGTGCCCAGGAGTACATGGTCCCACTTTGTTGTGGAAATGAAGGGGCATTTTTAAAATATTTACCTCTGTGCAATAATGGGAGAAGGGGAGAGAGACGTACTCTGAGAATTCGCCGTTACTCGAGTTCAGCTCTCCACTTTTGGCAAGCAGAGCATTGGATAATTTCCAACCCTAAAGTAGCACAGAGTAACTATACAAACGCTATGTAACGTTTCCCTATCAAGGAAGATGCTTTACAGATACTAGGTTTGCCATGTGGCTCAATATAAATCGTTAGTCGAGCATGTATTATCTCCGCAATCAGAGTCAGAGGGCTTTGCTCACTTTTCCTCTCAAGCTGCCTTGCTCCTTAATGTTCCAGATGCATGCCAGTGTTTGCCTTTTCTATGAAGAGCTCTGGCTAAACGTTTCTGCATGGGAATTGGCCGTTTGCAGTCAAGGTGTGAGCGGAAAAATGTGTGCCTGTGAGGGGGAGGAGAGGAGAGTGGAAAGGAAGCAAGCACATATAAGCCATTTTCTGAGAAAGCTTTGGAGTTCAGGCTTTTTGTCAGGTGCCTTTGACAGGAGTCAGGACTTGCTGAATGGATAAAAGGGGAGAGAAGAAAAAAGCAAGACCAAGGCAATTTAAGATACTATCCAGTGTATCTAAGTGCTAGATATCATTCAAAGGACATGTTTAATTTAAGCAGTGGCTCTATGGAGTGTATTAACCTTTCTACCCTCCTTATGGCCGTGCTGAGAAGTAACTGTCTTTTCTTGTTTTTTTTTTTTAAAGATACCTTACCAACTATACTGCACCATTTTTAATCTTCTCTTTGAAGGAAATGTATCCCAGAATTGATCCCATGTATCCCATGATTGGAATCATGCTAATCCACCTGCTCTGTCCCCCAGTAAAGAAGGTAAATATAGATTGTAAATGCGGTTAATAGGAAAAAAAACAGGGATGTGGGAGAATGGCAAGGTAGCAGCAGGAGTCAGCTTGCCTGGCAGCAGAATGGATTAAAATTATGTAGTTGGCAGGCCAAAATAAGATTGAAGGAACCTGTAGGTATGGGGGTCAAATACTCTGCCAGCGTAAATGTCACAAGTGTGTTGACTTTGGTAAATCTGTGCCCATTTTAGGAAAGTTAGCAATGCTTTCTACTAGTAGTTAATTATAGCTAGTACCTTAAGTCCTATCCATGCACAGGAATAACCCGTGTTTTATATTCTCTTCTTTTCTTGCCTGGTCTCTGACCTGACTTTTGTAATGTCTCCTGAAATACTTGCTGGCTTTATCTAGTGAGTTTGGCATCTGTGGCTTGGACACAACTGAAAAAAACCCCTCTCATTCAATATTTGAGTAACTGAGTTCTAGTTAGGACAAATTGTGCTTTAAAATGAATTTTTATGTCATCATTATTATTATTACTGGCACTTTCTGTTAAATTTTCAGTTAAGCTGTAAAACATTAAACAAAAACCCTTCATATGCTGAAGTTTGGTAAAACATTTTTTTGCCACCAAATAGCATGAAAGGCTATGCTCCTGACATGATACTGGTATTGTGCTAATAGTGTCAGAAGTTGATAGGTGTTCTCATCTATTTTGTGTGCATAATGCATCAGTGCACATTACAGTGTGTATTAACATATACTAGAGTTGGGTATTTTAGAGTCAACCCAGACTCCTCCATCAGTAGATGTCCAGACTGTTGCTTAAGAACAGCACTATACACTTTCTTCATGGCTTTCAGTACCTTCAGTACCTTAGGCTAGCTAATGTGACGCCCATCTA